>NC_091996.1:61969890-62098751 GCF_044704955.1 Pristiophorus japonicus
TGTGGGTTTGGGTAAGAGTGTATGTGTGTGTGGGTAAGTATGTGTATATTTGGGTAAGAGTGTGTGTGTTTGGGTACGAGCGTGTGTGTGTTTGGGTAAATGTGTGTGTTTGGGTAAGAATGTTTGTGTGTTTGGGTAAGAGTGTGTGTGTTTGGGTAAGTGTGTGTGTTTGGGTAAGAGTGTGTGT
This sequence comes from Pristiophorus japonicus, assembly GCF_044704955.1. Lineage (NCBI taxonomy): Eukaryota > Metazoa > Chordata > Chondrichthyes > Pristiophoridae > Pristiophorus > Pristiophorus japonicus. Next base: position 61,970,078 of record NC_091996.1, read on the forward strand.
GTGTTTGGGTAAGTGTGTGTGTTTGGGTAAGAGTGTGTGTTTGGCAAAGAGTGTGTGTGTGTTTGGGTAAGAGTGTGTGTGTGTTTGGGTAAGTGTGTGTGTTTGGGTAAGAATGTTTGTGTGTTTGGGTAAGAGTGTGTGTGTGTTTGGTTAAGTGTGTGTGTTTGGGTAAGAGTGTGTGTGTTTTTGGGTAAGAGTGTGTGTGTTTGGGTAAGTGTGTGTGTGCTTGGGTAAATGTGTGTGTTTGGGTAAGTGTGTGGGTTTGGGTAAATGTTTGTGTTTGGGTAAATGTGTGTGTTTGGGTAAGTGTGTGGGTAAGGGTAAGAGTGTGTGTGTTTGGGTAAGTGTGTGTTTGGGTAAGAGTGTGTGTATTTGCGTAAGTGTGTGTGTGTGTTTGGGTAAAGAGTGTGTGTGTTTGGATAAGTGTATATGTGTTTGGGTGAGACTGTGTGTGTTTGGGTAAGTGTGTGTGTGTTTGGGTAAGTGTGTGTGTTTGGGTAAGAGTGTGTGTTTGGGTAAGAGTGTGTGTGTGTCATTGGCTGAGTGTGTGTGTGTGTTTGGGTAAAGTGTGTGTGGTTGGCTGAGTGTGTGTGTGAGTTTTGGAAAGAGTGCGTGTGTGTTTGGGTAAATGTGCGTGTTTGGGTAAGTGTGTGGGTTTGGGTAAGAGTGTGTGTGTTTGGATAAGAACGTGTGTGTGTTGGGTAAGAATGTGTGTGTGTTTGAGTAAGAGTGTGTGTGTTTGGGTAAGAGGGTGTGTGTTTTGAGTATGTGTGTGTGTTTGGGTAAATGTGTGTGTTTGGGTAAGAGTGTGTGTATTTGCGTAAGTGTGAGTGTGTGTTTGGGTAAGAGTGTGTGTGTTTGGATAAGTGTATATGTGTTTGGGTGAGACTGTGTGTGTTTGGGTAAGTGTGTGTGTGTTTGGGTAAGTGTGTGTGTTTGGGTAAGAGTGTGTGTTTGGGTAAGAGTGTGTGTGTGTCATTGGCTGAGTGTGTGTGTGTGTTTGGGTAAAGTGTGTGTGGTTGGCTGAGTGTGTGTGTTGTGTTTGGAAAGAGTGCGTGTGTGTTTGGGTAAATGTGTGTGTTTGGGTAAGTGTGTGGGTTTGGGTAAGAGTGTGTGTGTTTGGGTAAGTGTGTGTTTGGGTAAGAGTGTGTGTGTTTGGGTAAGAGTGTGTGTGTTTGGATAAGTGTGTGTGTGTTTGGGTGAGACTGTGTGTGTTTGGGTAAGTGTGTGTGTGTTTGGGTAAGACTGTGTGTGTTTGGGTAAGTGTGTGTGTTTGGGTAAGTGTGTTTGGGTAAGAGTGTGTGTGTGTCATTGGCTGAGTGTGTGTGTGTGTTTGGGTAAAGTGTGTGTGGTTGGCTGAGTGTGTGTGTGAGTTTTGGAAAGAGTGCGTGTGTGTTTGGGTAAATGTGTGTGTTTGGGTAAGTGTGTGGGTTTGGGTAAGAGTGTGCGTGTTTGGGTAAGTGTGTGTGTGTTTGGGTAAGAGTGTGTGTGTGTTTGGATAAGTGTGTGTGTTTGCGTAAGTGTGTGTTTGGGTAAGAATGTGTGTGTGTGTTTGGGTAAGAGTGTGTGAATTTGGCTAAGTGTGTGTGTGTGGGTAAGTGTGTGTGTTTGGGTAAGTGTGTGTGTTTGGGTAAGAGTGTGTGTGTGTCATTGGCTGAGTGTGTGTGTGTGTTTGGGTAAAGTGTGTGTGGTTGGCTGAGTGTGTGTGTGAGTTTTGGAAAGAGTGCGTGTGTGTTTGGGTAAATGTGTGTGTTTGGGTAAATGTGTGTGTTGGGTAAGTGTATGTGTTTGGGTAAATGTGTGTGTTTGGGTAAGTGTGTGGGTTTGGGTAAGAGTGTGTGTGTTTGGGTAAGTGTGTGTTTGGGTAAGAGTGTGTGTACTTGGGTGAGTGTGTGTGTGGGTACGTGTGTGTGTATTTGGGTAAGAGTTTGTGTGTTTGGGTAAGTGTGTGTGTTTGGGTAAGTGTATGTGTTTGGGTAAGAGTGTGCGTGTGTTTGGGTAAGTGTGTGTGTTTGGGTAAGTGTGTGTGTTTGGGTAAATGTGTGTGTGTATTTGGGTAAGTGTGTGTGTATCTTTGGGTAAGAGTGTGTGTGTTTGTGTAAGTGTGGGGTTTGGGTAAGAGTGTATGTGTGTGTGGGTAAGTATGTGTATATTTGGGTAAGAGTGTGAGTGTTTGGATAAGAGTGTGTGTGTGTTTGGGTAAGTGTGTGTGTTTGGGTAAGTGTGTGTGTTTGGGTAAGAATGTTTGTGTGTTTGGGTAAGAGTGTGTGTGTGTTTGGGTTAGAGTGTGTGTTTGGGTAAGTGTGTGTGTTTGGGTAAGAGTGTGTGTGTGTTTGGGTAAGAGTGTGTGTGTGTTTGGGTAAGTGTGTGTGTATGTTTGGGTAAGAGTGTGTGTGTTTGTGTAAGTGTGTGGTTTGGGTAAGAATGTATGTGTGTGTGGGTAAGTATGTGTATATTTGGGTAAGAGTGTGTGTGTTTGGGTAAGAGTGTGTGTGTGTTTGGGTAAGTGTGTGTGTTTGGGTAAGTGTGTGTGTTTGGGTAAGGATGTTTGTGTGTTTGGGTAAGAGTGTGTGTGTTGGGTAAGTGTGTGTGTTTGGGTAAGAGTGTGTGTGTGTTTGGGTTAGAGTGTGTGTTTGGGTAAGTGTGTGTGTTTGTTTAAGAGTGTGTGTGTGTTTGGGTAAGAGTGTGTGTTTGGGTAAGAGTGTGTGTTTGGGTAAGTGTGTGTTTTGGGTAAGAGTGTGTGTTTGGTAAGTGTGTGTGTTTTGGTAAATGTGTGTGTTTGGGTAAGTCATGTGTGTGTGTTTGGGTAAGTGTGTGTGTATGTTTGGGTAAGAGTGTGTGTGTGTTTGGGTAAGTGTGTGTATGCTTGGGTAAGAGTGTGTGTGTTTGTGTAAGTGTGTGGGTTTGGGTAAGAGTGTATGTGTGTGTGGGTAAGTGTGTGTATGTTTGGGTAAGAGTGTGTGTGTTTGGGTAAGTGTGTGTGTTTGGGTAAGAATGTTTGTGTGTTTGGGTAAGAGTGTGTGTGTGTTTGGTTAAGTGTGTGTGTTTGGGTAAGAGTGTGTGTGTTTTTGGGTAAGAGTGTGCGTGTTTGGGTAAGTGTGTGTGTGCTTGGTAAATGTGTGTGTTTGGGTAAGTGTGTGGGTTTGGGTAAATGTTTGTGTTTGAGTAAATGTGTGTGTTTGGGTAAGTGTGTGGGTAAGGGTAAGAGTGTGTGTGTTTGGGTAAGTGTGTGTTTGGGTAAGTGTGTGTGTGTTTGGGTAAGAGTGTGTGTGTTTGGGTAAGTGTGTGTGTGTTTGGGTAGTGTGTGTGTTTGGGTAAGAGTGTGTGTGTTTGGGTAAGAGTGTGTGGGTGTTTGGGTAAGTGTGTGTGTTTGGGTAAGTGTATGTGTTTGGGTAAGAGTGTGTCTGTGTTTGGGTAAGAGTGTGTGTGTGTTTGGGTAAATGTGTGTGTGTATTTTTGGGTAAGAGTGTGTGTGTGTTTGGGTAAGTGTGTGTGTTTGGGTAAGAGTGTGTGTGTGTTTGGGTAAGAGTGTGTGTGTTTGGATAAGAATGTGTGTGTGTTTGGGTAAGAATGTGTGTGTGTTTGGGTAAGAGTGTGTGTGTTTGGGTAAGAGGGTGTGTGTTTTTGAGTACGTGTGTGTGTTTGGGTAAATGTGTGTGTTTGGGTAAGAGTGTGTGTGTTTGGATAAGTGTATGTGTGTTTGGGTAAGTGTGTGTGTGTTTGGGTAAGAGTGTGTGTTTGGGTAAGAGTGTGTGTTTGTCATTGGCTGAGTGTGTGTGTGTGTTTGGGTAAAGTGTGTGTGGTTGGCTGAGTGTGTGTGTGAATTTTGGAAAGAGTGCGTGTGTGTTTGGGTAAATGTGTGTGTTTGGGTAAGTGTGTGGGTTTGGGTAAGAGTGTGTGTGTTTGGGTAGGTGTGTGTTTGGGTAAGAGTGTGTGTGTTTGGGTAAGTGTGTGTGTGTTTGGGTAAGTGTGTGTGTGTTTGGGTAAGTGTGTGTGTGTTTGGATAAGAGTGTGTGTGTGTTTGGATAAGTGTGTGTGTTTGCGTAAGTGTGTGTTTGGGTAAGAGTGTGTGTGTGTGTTTGGGTCAGAGTGTGTGTATTTGGCTAAGTGTGTGTGTGTGGGTAAGTGTGTGTGTTTGGGTATGTGTATGTGTTTGGGTAAATGTGTGTGTTTGGGTAAGTGTATGTGTTTGGGTAAATGTGTGTGTTTGGGTAAGTGTGTGGGTTTGGGTAAGAGTGTGTGTGTTTGGGTAAGTGTGTGTTTGGGTAAGAGTGTGTGTATTTGGGTAAGTGTGTGTGTGTGGGTAAGTGTGTGTGTATTTGGGTAAGAGTGTGTGTGTGTTTGGGTAAGTGTGTGTGTTTGGGTAAGTGTGTGTGTTTGGGTAAATGTGTGTGTTTGGGTAAGAGTGTGTGTGTGTTTGATAAGTGTGTGTGTAGGTTTGGGTAAGAGTGTGTGTGTTTGTGTAAGTGTGTGGGTTTGGGTAAGAGTGTATGTGTGTGTGGGTAAGTATGTGTATATTTGGGTAAGAGTGTGTGTGTTTGGGTAAGAGCGTGTGTGTGTTTGGGTTAGTGTGTGTGTTTGGGTAAATGTGTGTGTTTGGGTAAGAATGTTTGTGTGTTTGGGTAAGAGTGTGTGTGTTTGGGTAAGTGTGTGTGTTTGGGTAAGAGTGTGTGTGTGTTTGGGTAAGTGTGTGTGTTTGGGTAAGAGTGTGTGTTTGGCAAAGAGTGTGTGTGTGTTTGGGTAAGAGTGTGTGTGTGTTTGGGTAAGTGTGTGTGTTTGGGTAAGAATGTTTGTGTGTTTGGGTAAGAGTGTGTGTGTGTTTGGTTAAGTGTGTGTGTTTGGGTAAGAGTGTGTGTGTTTTTGGGTAAGAGTGTGTGTGTTTGGGTAAGTGTGTGTGTGCTTGGGTAAATGTGTGTGTTTGGGTAAGTGTGTGGGTTTGGGTAAATGTTTGTGTTTGGGTAAATGTGTGTGTTTGGGTAAGTGTGTGGGTAAGGGTAAGAGTGTGTGTGTTTGGGTAAGTGTGTGTTTGGGTAAGAGTGTGTGTATTTGCGTAAGTGTGTGTGTGTGTTTGGGTAAGAGTGTGTGTGTTTGGATAAGTGTATATGTGTTTGGGTGAGACTGTGTGTGTTTGGGTAAGTGTGTGTGTGTTTGGGTAAGTGTGTGTGTTTGGGTAAGAGTGTGTGTTTGGGTAAGAGTGTGTGTGTGTCATTGGTTGAGTGTGTGTGTGTGTTTGGGTAAAGTGTGTGTGGTTGGCTGAGTGTGTGTGTGAGTTTTGGAAAGAGTGCGTGTGTGTTTGGGTAAATGTGCGTGTTTGGGTAAGTGTGTGGGTTTGGGTAAGAGTGTGTGTGTTTGGATAAGAACGTGTGTGTGTTTGGGTAAGAATGTGTGTGTGTTTGAGTAAGAGTGTGTGTGTTTGGGTAAGAGGGTGTGTGTTTTTGAGTATGTGTGTGTGTTTGGGTAAATGTGTGTGTTTGGGTAAGAGTGTGTGTATTTGCGTAAGTGTGAGTGTGTGTTTGGGTAAGAGTGTGTGTGTTTGGATAAGTGTATATGTGTTTGGGTGAGACTGTGTGTGTTTGGGTAAGTGTGTGTGTGTTTGGGTAAGTGTGTGTGTTTGGGTAAGAGTGTGTGTTTGGGTAAGAGTGTGTGTGTGTCATTGGCTGAGTGTGTGTGTGTGTTTGGGTAAAGTGTGTGTGGTTGGCTGAGTGTGTGTGTGTGTTTTGGAAAGAGTGCGTGTGTGTTGGGTAAATGTGTGTGTTTGGGTAAGTGTGTGGGTTTGGGTAAGAGTGTGTGTGTTTGGGTAAGTGTGTGTTTGGGTAAGAGTGTGTGTGTTTGGGTAAGAGTGTGTGTGTTTGGATAAGTGTGTGTGTGTTTGGGTGAGACTGTGTGTGTTTGGGTAAGTGTGTGTGTGTTTGGGTAAGACTGTGTGTGTTTGGGTAAGTGTGTGTGTTTGGGTAAGTGTGTTTGGGTAAGAGTGTGTGTGTGTCATTGGCTGAGTGTGTGTGTGTGTTTGGGTAAAGTGTGTGTGGTTGGCTGAGTGTGTGTGTGAGTTTTGGAAAGAGTGCGTGTGTGTTTGGGTTAAATGTGTGTGTTTGGGTAAGTGTGTGGGTTTGGGTAAGAGTGTGCGTGTTTGGGTAAGTGTGTGTGTGTTTGGGTAAGAGTGTGTGTGTGTTTGGATAAGTGTGTGTGTTTGCGTAAGTGTGTGTTTGGGTAAGAATGTGTGTGTGTGTTTGGGTAAGAGTGTGTGAATTTGGCTAAGTGTGTGTGTGTGGGTAAGTGTGTGTGTTTGGGTAAGTGTGTGTGTTTGGGTAAGAGTGTGTGTGTGTCATTGGCTGAGTGTGTGTGTGTGTTTGGGTAAAGTGTGTGTGGTTGGCTGAGTGTGTGTGTGAGTTTTGGAAAGAGTGCGTGTGTGTTTGGGTAAATGTGTGTGTTTGGGTAAATGTGTGTGTTTGGGTAAGTGTATGTGTTTGGGTAAATGTGTGTGTTTGGGTAAGTGTGTGGGTTTGGGTAAGAGTGTGTGTGTTTGGGTAAGTGTGTGTTTGGGTAAGAGTGTGTGTACTTGGGTGAGTGTGTGTGTGGGTAAGTGTGTGTGTATTTGGGTAAGAGTTTGTGTGTTTGGGTAAGTGTGTGTGTTTGGGTAAGTGTATGTGTTTGGGTAAGAGTGTGCATGTGTTTGGGTAAGTGTGTATGTTTGGGTAAGTGTGTGTGTTTGGGTAAATGTGTGTGTGTATTTGGGTAAGTGTGTGTGTATCTTTGGGTAAGAGTGTGTGTGTTTGTGTAAGTGTGTGGGTTTGGGTAAGAGTGTATGTGTGTGTGGGTAAGTATGTGTATATTTGGGTAAGAGTGTGAGTGTTTGGATAAGAGTGTGTGTGTGTTTGGGTAAGTGTGTGTGTTTGGGTAAGTGTGTGTGTTTGGGTAAGAATGTTTGTGTGTTTGGGTAAGAGTGTGTGTGTTTGGGTAAGTGTGTGTGTTTGGGTAAGAGTGTGTGTGTGTTTGGGTTAGAGTGTGTGTTTGGGTAAGTGTGTGTGTTTGGGTAAGAGTGTGTGTGTGTTTGGGTAAGAGTGTGTGTGTGTTTGGGTAAGTGTGTGTGTATGTTTGGGTAAGAGTGTGTGTGTTTGTGTAAGTGTGTGGGTTTGGGTAAGAATGTATGTGTGTGTGGGTAAGTATGTGTATATTTGGGTAAGAGTGTGTGTGTTTGGGTAAGAGTGTGTGTGTGTTTGGGTAAGTGTGTGTGTTTGGGTAAGTGTGTGTGTTTGGGTAAGGATGTTTGTGTGTTTGGGTAAGAGTGTGTGTGTTTGGGTAAGTGTGTGTGTTTGGGTAAGAGTGTGTGTGTGTTTGGGTTAGAGTGTGTGTTTGGGTAAGTGTGTGTGTTTGTTTAAGAGTGTGTGTGTGTTTGGGTAAGAGTGTGTGTTTGGGTAAGAGTGTGTGTTTGGGTAAGTGTGTGTGTTTGGGTAAGAGTGTGTGTTTGGGTAAGTGTGTGTGTTTTGGTAAATGTGTGTGTTTGGGTAAGTATGTGTGTGTGTTTGGGTAAGTGTGTGTGTATGTTTGGGTAAGAGTGTGTGTGTGTTTGGGTAAGTGTGTGTATGCTTGGGTAAGAGTGTGTGTGTTTGTGTAAGTGTGTGGGTTTGGGTAAGAGTGTATGTGTGTGTGGGTAAGTGTGTGTATGTTTGGGTAAGAGTGTGTGTGTTTGGGTAAGTGTGTGTGTTTGGGTAAGAATGTTTGTGTGTTTGGGTAAGAGTGTGTGTGTGTTTGGTTAAGTGTGTGTGTTTGGGTAAGAGTGTGTGTGTTTTTGGGTAAGAGTGTGTGTGTTTGGGTAAGTGTGTGTGTGCTTGGGTAAATGTGTGTGTTTGGGTAAGTGTGTGGGTTTGGGTAAATGTTTGTGTTTGAGTAAATGTGTGTGTTTGGGTAAGTGTGTGGGTAAGGGTAAGAGTGTGTGTGTTTGGGTAAGTGTGTGTTTGGGTAAGTGTGTGTGTGTTTGGGTAAGAGTGTGTGTGTTTGGGTAAGTGTGTGTGTGTTTGGGTAAGTGTGTGTGTTTGGGTAAGAGTGTGTGTGTGTTTGGGTAAGAGTGTGTGGGTGTTTGGGTAAGTGTGTGTGTTTGGGTAAGTGTATGTGTTTGGGTAAGAGTGTGTCTGTGTTTGGGTAAGAGTGTGTGTGTGTTTGGGTAAATGTGTGTGTGTATTTTTGGGTAAGAGTGTGTGTGTGTTTGGGTAAGTGTGTGTGTTTGGGTAAGAGTGTGTGTGTGTTTGGGTAAGTGTGTGTGTTTGGGTAAGAGTGTGTGTGTGTTTGGGTAAGAGTGTGTGTGTTTGGATAAGAATGTGTGTGTGTTTGGGTAAGAATGTGTGTGTGTTTGGGTAAGAGTGTGTGTGTTTGGGTAAGAGGGTGTGTGTTTTTGAGTACGTGTGTGTGTTTGGGTAAATGTGTGTGTTTGGGTAAGAGTGTGTGTGTTTGCGTAAGTGTGTGTGTGTGTTTGGGTAAGAGTGTGTGTGTTTGGATAAGTGTATGTGTGTTTGGGTAAGTGTGTGTGTGTTTGGGTAAGAGTGTGTGTTTGGGTAAGAGTGTGTGTTTGTCATTGGCTGAGTGTGTGTGTGTGTTTGGGTAAAGTGTGTGTGGTTGGCTGAGTGTGTGTGTGAGTTTTGGAAAGAGTGCGTGTGTGTTTGGGTAAATGTGTGTGTTTGGGTAAGTGTGTGGGTTTGGGTAAGAGTGTGTGTGTTTGGGTAGGTGTGTGTTTGGGTAAGAGTGTGTGTGTTTGGGTAAGTGTGTGTGTGTTTGGGTAAGTGTGTGTGTGTTTGGGTAAGTATGTGTGTGTTTGGATAAGAGTGTGTGTGTGTTTGGATAAGTGTGTGTGTTTGCGTAAGTGTGTGTTTGGGTAAGAGTGTGTGTGTGTGTTTGGGTCAGAGTGTGTGTATTTGGCTAAGTGTGTGTGTGTGGGTAAGTGTGTGTGTTTGGGTATGTGTATGTGTTTGGGTAAATGTGTGTGTTTGGGTAAGTGTATGTGTTTGGGTAAATGTGTGTGTTTGGGTAAGTGTGTGGGTTTGGGTAAGAGTGTGTGTGTTTGGGTAAGTGTGTGTTTGGGTAAGAGTGTGTGTATTTGGGTAAGTGTGTGTGTGTGGGTAAGTGTGTGTGTATTTGGGTAAGAGTGTGTGTGTTTGGGTATGTGTGTGTGTTTGGGTAAGTGTATGTGTTTGGGTAAGAGTGTGCGTGTGTTTGGGTAAGTGTGTGTGTTTGGGTAAGTGTGTGTGTTTGGGTAAATGTGTGTGTTTGGGTAAGAGTGTGTGTGTGTTTGATAAGTGTGTGTGTAGGTTTGGGTAAGAGTGTGTGTGTTTGTGTAAGTGTGTGGGTTTGGGTAAGAGTGTATGTGTGTGTGGGTAAGTATGTGTATATTTGGGTAAGAGTGTGTGTGTTTGGGTAAGAGCGTGTGTGTGTTTGGGTTAGTGTGTGTGTTTGGGTAAATGTGTGTGTTTGGGTAAGAATGTTTGTGTGTTTGGGTAAGAGTGTGTGTGTTTGGGTAAGTGTGTGTGTTTGGGTAAGAGTGTGTGTGTGTTTGGGTAAGTGTGTGTGTTTGGGTAAGAGTGTGTGTTTGGGTAAGAGTGTGTGTGTGTTTGGGTAAGAGTGTGTGTGTGTTTGGGTAAGTGTGTGTGTTTGGGTAAGAATGTTTGTGTGTTTGGGTAAGAGTGTGTGTGTGTTTGGTTAAGTGTGTGTGTTTGGGTAAGAGTGTGTGTGTTTTTGGGTAAGAGTGTGTGTGTTTGGGTAAGTGTGTGTGTGCTTGGGTAAGAGTGTGTGTGTTTGGGTAAGTGTGTGTGTTTGGGTAAGTGTGTGTGTGTGTTTGGGTAAATGTGTGTGTGTATTTTTGGGTAAGAGTGTGTGTGTGTTTGGGTAAGTGTGTGTGTTTGGGTAAGAGTGTGTGTGTGTTTGGGTAAGTGTGTGTTTGGGTAAGAGTGTGTGTGTGTTTGGGTAAGAGTGTGTGTGTTTGGATAAGAACGTGTGTGTGTTTGGGTAAGAATGTGTGTGTGTTTGGGTAAGAGTGTGTGTGTTTGGGTAAGAGGGTGTGTGTTTTTGAGTATGTGTGTGTGTTTGGGTAAATGTGTGTGTTTGGGTAAGAGTGTGTGTATTTGCGTAAGTGTGTGTGTGTGTTTGGGTAAGAGTGTGTGTGTTTGGATAAGTGTATGTGTGTTTGGGTGAGACTGTGTGTGTTTGGGTAAGTGTGTGTGTGTTTGGGTAAGTGTGTGTGTTTGGGTAAGAGTGTGTGTTTGGGTAAGAGTGTGTGTGTGTCATTGGCTGAGTGTGTGTGTGTGTTTGGGTAAAGTGTGTGTGGTTGGCTGAGTGTGTGTGTGAGTTTTGGAAAGAGTGCGTGTGTGTTTGGGTAAATGTGTGTGTTTGGGTAAGTGTGTGGGTTTGGGTAAGAGTGTGTGTGTTTGGGTAAGTGTGTGTTTGGGTAAGAGTGTGTGTGTTTGGGTAAGTGTGTGTGTGTTTGGGTAAGTGTGTGTGTGTTTGGGTAAGTGTGTGTGTGTTTGGATAAGAGTGTGTGTGTGTTTGGATAAGTGTGTGTGTTTGCGTAAGTGTGTGTTTGGGTAAGAGTGTGTGTGTGTGTTTGGGTAAGAGTGTGTGTATTTGGCTAAGTGTGTGTGTGTGGGTAAGTGTGTGTGTTTGGCTATGTGTATGTGTTTGGGTAAATGTGTGTGTTTGGGTAAGTGTATGTGTTTGGGTAAATGTGTGTGTTTGGGTAAGTGTGTGGGTTTGGGTAAGAGTGTGTGTGTTTGGGTCAGTGTGTGTTTGGGTAAGAGTGTGTGTATTTGGGTAAGTGCGTGTGTGTGGGTAAGTGTGTGTGTATTTGGATAAGAGTGTGTGTGTTTGGGTAAGTGTGTGTGTTTGGGTAAGAGTGTGTGTGTGTTTGGGTTAGAGTGTGTGTTTGGGTAAGTGTGTGTGTTTGGGTAAGAGTGTGTGTTTGGGTAAGAGTGTGTGTGTGTTTGGGTAAGAGTGTGTGTGTGTTTGGTTAAGTGTGTGTGTTTGGGTAAGAGTGTGTGTGTTTTTGGGTAAGAGTGTGTGTGTTTGGGTAAGTGTGTGTGTTTGGGTAAGTATATGTGTTTGGGTAAGAGTGTGCGTGTGTTTGGGTAAGTGTGTGTGTTTGGGTAAGTGTGTGTGTTTGGGTAAATGTGTGTGTTTGGGTAAGAGTGTGTGTGTGTTTGATAAGTGTGTGTGTATGTTTGGGTAAGAGTGTGTGTGTTTGGCTAAGAGTGTGTGTGTGTTTGGGTAAGTGTGTGTGTTTGGGTAAGTGTGTGTGTTTGGGTAAGAATGTTTGTGTGTTTAGGTAAGAGTGTGTGTGTTTGGGTAAGTGTGTGTGTTTGGGTAAGAGTGTGTGTGTGTTTGGGTTAGAGTGTGTGTTTGGGTAAGTGTGTGTGTTTGGGTAAGAGTGTGTGTTTGGGTAAGAGTGTGTGTGTGTTTGGGTAAGAGTGTGTGTGTGTTTGGTTAAGTGTGTGTGTTTGGGTAAGAGTGTGTGTGTTTTTGGGTAAGAGTGTGTGTGTTTGGGTAAGTGTGTGTGTTTGGGTAAGAATGTTTGTGTGTTTGGGTAAGAGTGTGTGTGTGTTTGGTTAAGTGTGTGTGTTTGGGTAAGAGTGTGTGTGTTTTTGGGTAAGAGTGTGTGTGTTTGGGTAAGTGTGTGTGTGCTTGGGTAAATGTGTGTGTTTGGGTAAGTGTGTGGGTTTGGGTAAATGTTTGTGTTTGGGTAAATGTGTGTGTTTGGGTAAGTGTGTGGGTAAGGGTAAGAGTGTGTGTGTTTGGATAAGTGTGTGTTTGGGTAAGTGTGTGTGTGTTTGGGTAAGAGTGTGTGTGTTTGGGTAAGTGTGTGTGTGTTTGGGTAAGTGTGTGTGTTTGGGTAAGAGTGTGTGTGTGTTTGGGTAGGAGTGTGTGTGCACTTGAGTAAGTGTGTGTGTTTGGGTAAGTGTGTGTGTTTGGGTAAGAGTGTGTGTGTGTTTGGGTAAGAGTGTGTGTGTTTGGATAAGAGTGTGTGTGTGTTTGGCTTAGAGTGTGTGTGTTTGGATAAGAATGTGTGTGTGTTTGGGTAAGTGTGTGTGTTTGGGTAAGAGTTTGTGTGTTTGGGTAAGTGTGTGTGTTTGGGTAAGAGTGTGTGTGTGTGTTTGGGTAAGTGTGTGTTTGGGTAAGAGTGTGTGTGTGTTTGGGTAAGAGTGTGTGTGTTTGGATAAGAATGTGTGTGTGTTTGGGTAAGAATGTGTGTGTGTTTGGGTAAGTGTGTGTGTTTGGGTAAGAGTGTGTGTGTTTGGATAAGAATGTGTGTGTTTGGGTAAGAATGTGTTTGTGTTTGGGTAAGAGTGTGTGTGTTTGGGTAAGAGTGTATGTGTTTGGGTAAGAGTGTGTGTGTTTGGATAAGAATGTGTGTGTGTTTGGGTAAGAATGTGTGTGTGTGGGGGTAATTGTGTGTGTTTGGGTAAGAGTGTGTGTGTGTTTGGGTAAGTGTGTGTTTGGGTAAGAGTGTGTGTGTGTTTGGGTAAGAGTGTGTGTGTTTGGATAAGAATGTGTGTGTGTTTGGGTAAGTGTGTGTGTTTGGGTAGGTGTGTGTGTTTGGGTATGTGTGTGTGTTTGGGTAAGAGTGTGTGTGTGTTTGGCTTAGAATGTGTGTGTTTGGATAAGAATGTGTGTGTGTTTGGGTAAGAATGTGTGTGTGTTTGGGTAAATGTGTGTGTTTGGGTAAGTGTGTGTGTGTTTGGGTAAGTGTGTGTGTTTGGGTAAGAGTGTGTGTGTGTTTGGGTAAGTATAGAAACATAAACATAGAAACATAGAGAATAGGTGCAGGAGTAGGCCATTCGGCCCTTCTAGCCTGCACCGCCATTCAATGAGTTCATGGCTGAACATTCAACTTCAGTACCCCATTCCTGCTTTCTCGCCATACCCCTTGATCCCCCTAGTAGTAAGGACCTCATCTAACTCCTTTTTGAATATATTTAGTGAATTGGCCTCTCAACAACTTTCTGTGGTAGAGAATTCCACAGGTTCACCACTCTCTGGGTGAAGAAGTTCCTCCGCATCTCGGTCCTAAATGGCTTACCCCTTATCCTTAGACTGTGACCTCTGGTTCTGGACTTCCCCAACATTGGGAACATTCTTCCTGCATCTAACCTGTCTAACCCCGTCAGAATTTTAAATGTTTCTATGAGGTTCCCTCTCATTCTTCTGAACTCCAGTGAATACAAGCCCAGTTGATCCAGTCTTTCTTGATAGGTCAGTCCCGCCATCCCAGGAATCAGTCTGGTGAACCTTCGCTGCACTCCCTCAATAGCAAGAATGTCCTTCCTCAGGTTAGGAGACCAAAACTGTACACAATACTCCAGGTGTGGCCTCACCAATGCCCTGTACAACTGTAGCAACACCTCCCTGCCCCTGAACTCAAATCCCCTTGCTATGAAGGCCAACATGCCATTTGCTTTCTTAACCGCCTGCTGCACCTGCATGCCAACCTTCAATGACTGATGTACCATGACACCCAGGTCTCTTTGCACCTCCCCTTTTCCTAATCTGTCACCATTCAGATAATAGTCTGTCTCTCTGTTTTTACCACCAAAGTGGATAACCTCACATTTATCCACATTATACTTCATCTGCCATGCATTTGCCCACTCACCTAACCTATCCAAGTCGCTCTGCAGCCTCACAGCATCCTCCTCGCAGCTCACACTGGCACCCAACTTAGTGTCATCCGCAAATTTGGAGATACTACATTTAATCCCCTCATCTAAATCATTAATGTACAGTGTAAACAGCTGGGGCCCCAGCACAGAACCTTGCGGTACCCCACTAGTCACTGCTTGCCATTCTGAAAAGTACCCATTTACTCCTACTCTTTGCTTCCTGTCTGACAACCAGTTCTCAATCCATGTCAGTACACTACCCCCAATCCCATGTGCTCTAACTTTGCACATCAATCTCTTGTGTGGGACCTTGTCGAACGCCTTCTGAAAGTCCAAATATACCACATCAACTGGTTCTCCCTTATCCACTCTACTGGAAACATCCTCAAAAAATTCCAGAAGATTTGTCAAGCATGATTTCCCTATCACAAATCCATGCTGACTTGGACCTATCATGTCACCTCTTTCCAAATGCACTGCTATGACATCCTTAATAATTGATTCCATCATTTTACCCACTACTGAGGTCAGGCTGACCGGTCTATAATGCCCTGTTTTCTCTCTCCCTCCTTTTTTAAAAAGTGGGGTTACATTGGCTACCCTCCACTCCATAGGAACTGATCCAGAGTCAATGGAATGTTGGAAAATGACTGTCAACACATCCCCTATTTCCAAGGCCACCTCCTTAAGTACTCTGGGATGCAGTCCATCAGGCCCTGGGGATTTATCGGCCTTCAATCCCATCAATTTCCCCAACACAATTTCCCGGCTAATAAGGATTTCCCTCAGTTCCTCCTCCTTACTAGACCCCCCGACCCCTTTTATAACCGGAAGGTTGTTCGTGTCCTCCTTCGTGAATACCGAACCAAAGTACTTGTTCAATTGGTCCGCCATTTCTTTGTTCCCCGTTATGACTTCCCCTGATTCTGACTGCAGCGGACCTACGTTTGTCTTTACTAACCTTTTTCTCTTTACATATCTATAGAAACTTTTGCAATCCGTCTTAATGTTCCCTGCAAGCTTCTTCTCATACTCCATTTTCCCTGACCTAATCAAACCCTTTGTCCTCCTCTGCTGAGTTCTAAATTTCTCCCAGTCCCCAGGTTCGCTGCTATTTCTGGCCAATTTGTATGCCACTTCCTTGGCTTTAATACTATCCCTGATTTCCCTTGATAGCCACGGTTGAGCCACCTTCCCTTTTTTATTTTTATGCCAGACAGGAATGTACAATTGTTGTAGTTCATCCATGCGGTCTCTAAATGTCTGCCATTGCCCATCCACAGTCAACCCCTTAAGTATCATTCGCCAATCCATCCCAGCCAATTCATGCCTCATACCTTCAAAGTTAGCCTTCTTTAAGTTCTGGACCATGGTCTCTGAATTAACTGTTTCATTCTCCATCCCAATGCAGAATTCCACCATATTATGGTCACTCTTCCCCAAGGGGCCTCGCACAACGAGATTGCTAATTAATCCTCTCTCATTACATAACACCCAGTCTAAGATGGCCTCCCCCCTAGTTGGTTCCTCGACATATTGGTCTAAAAAACCATCCCTTATGCACTCCAGAAAATCCTCCTCCACCATATTGCTTCCAGTTTGGTTAGCCCAATCTATGTGCATATTAAAGTCACCCATTATAACTGCTGCACCTTTATTGCACGCACCCCTAATTTCATGTTTGATGCCCTCCCCAACATCACTACTACTGTTTGGAGGTCTGTACACAACTCCCACTAACGTTTTTTGCCCTTTGGTGTTCTGCAGCTCTACCCATATAGATTCCACATCATCCAAGCTAATGTCCTTCCTAACTATTGCCTTAATCTCCTCCTTAACCAGCAATGCTACCCCACCTCCTTTTCCTTTTATTCTATCCTTCCTGAATGTTGAATACCCCTGGATGTTGAGTTCCCAGCCCTGATCATCCTGGAGCCACGTCTCCGTAATCCCAATCACATCATATTTCTTAACATCTATTTGCACAGTTAATTCATCCACCTTATTGCGGATACTCCTTGCATTAAGACACAAAGCCTTTAGGCTTGTTTTTTTAACACCCTCTGTCCTTTTAGAATTTTGCTGTACAATGGCCCTTTTTGTTCTTTACCTTGGGTTTCTCTGCCCTCCACTTTTCCTCATCTCCTTTCGGTCTTTTGTTTTTGCCTCCTTTTTGTTTCCCTCTATCTCCCTGTATTGGTTCCCATCCCCCTGCCATATTAGTTTAACTCCTCCCCAACAGCACTAGCAAACACTCCCTCGAGGACATTGGTTCTGATTCTGCCCAGGTGCAGACCGTCCGGATTGTACTGGTCCAACCTCCCCCAGAACCGGTTCCAATGCCCCAGAAATTTGAATCCCTCCCTGCTGCACCATTGCTCAAGCCACGTATTCATCTGAGCTATCCTGCGATTCCTACTCTGACTAGCACGTGGCACTGGTAGCAATCCCGAGATTACTACTTTTGAGGTCCTACTTTTTAATTTAGCTCCGAGCTCCTTAAATTCATTTCGTAGGAACTCATCCCTTTTTTTACCTATGTCATTGGTACCAACGTGCACCACGACAACTGGCTGTTCTCCCTCCCTTTTTAGAATGTCCTGCACCCGCTCCGAGACATCCTTGACCCTTGCACCAGGTAGGCAACATACCATCCTGGAGTCTCGGTTGCGGCCGCAGAAACGCCTATCTATTCCCCTTACAAGTATGTGTGTGTTTGGGTAAGTGTGTGTTTGGGTAAGAGTGTGTGTGTTTGGGTAAGAGTGTGTGTGTTTAGGTAAGTGTATGTGCTTGGGTAAGTGTGTGTATGTTTGGGTAAGTGTGTGTTTGGGTAAGAGTGTGTGTGTGTTTGGGTAAGAGTGTGTGTGTGTTTGAGTAAGTGTGTGTGTTTGGGTAAGTGTGTGTGTTTGGGTAAGAATGTGTGTGTGTTTGGGTAAGTGTGTGTGTGTTTGGATAAGAATGTGTGTGTATTTGGGTAAGAATGTGATTGTGATTGGGTAAGAGTGTGTGTGTTTGGGTAAGAATGTATGTGTGTTTGGGTAAGAGTGTGTGTGTTTGGATAAGAATGTGTGTGTGTTTGGGTAAGAATGTGTGTGTGTGGGGGTAAGTGTGTGTGTGTGGGGGGTAAGTGTGTGTGTTTGGGTAAGAGTGTGTGTGTCTTTGGGTAAGTGTGTGTTTCGGTAAGAGTGTGTGTGTGTTTGGGTAAGAGTGTGTGTGTTTGGATAAGAATGTGTGTGTGTTTGGGTAAGAATGTGTGTGTGTTTGGGTAAGTGTGTGTGTTTGGGTAAGTGTGTGTGTGTTTGGGTAAGTGTGTGTGTTTGGGTAAGAGTGTGTGTGTGTTTGGCTTGGAGTGTGTGTGTTTGGATAAGAATGCGTGTGTGTTTGGGTAAGAATGTGTGTGTGTTTGGGTAAGTGTGTGTGTTTGGTTAAGAGTGTATGTGTTTGGGTAAGTGTGTGTGTTTGGGTAAGAGTGTGTGTGTGTTTGGGTAAGTGTGTGTGTGTTTGCGTAAGTGTGTGTTTGGGTAAGAGTGTGTGTGTTTGGGTAAGTGTGTGTGTTTGGGTAGGTGTGTGTGTGTTTGGGTAAGTGTGTGTGTGTTTGGGTAAGTGTGCGTGTGTTTGGGTAAGAGTGTGTGTTTGGGTAAGTGTGTGTGTGTTTGGGTAAGAGTGTGTGTGTTTGGGTAAGTGTGTGTGATGGGTAATAGTGTGTGTTGGATAAGTGTGTGTGTGTTTGGGTAAGTGTGTGTGTATTTTTGGGTAAGAGTGTGTGTGTGTTTGGGTAAGTGTGTGTGTTTGGGTAAGTGTGTGTGTTTGGGTAAGTGTATGTGTTTGGGTAAGAGTGTGTCTGTGTTTGGGTAAGAGTGTGTGTGTTTGGGTAAGTGTGTGTGTTTGGGTAAGAGTGTGTGTGTGTTTGGGTAAGTGTGTATGTATGTTTGGGTAAGAGTGTGTGTGTGTTTGGGTAAGAATGTGTGTGTGTTTCGGTAAGAATGTGTGTGTGTTTGAGTAAGTGTGTGTGTTTGGGTAAGTGTGTGTGTTTGGGGAAGAGTGTCTGTGTGTTTGGGTAAGAGTGTGTGTGTTTGGATAAGAATGTGTGTGTGTTTGGGTAAGAATGTGTTCGTGTTTGGGTAAGAGTGTGTGTGTTTGGGTAAGAGTGTATGTGTGTTTGGGTAAGAGTGTGTGTGTTTGGGTAAGAGTGTGTGTGTGTTTGGGTAAGTGTGTGTGTTTGGGTAAGAGTGTGTGTGTTTGGGAAAGAGTGTGTTTGTTTGGATAAGAATGTGTGTGCGTTTGGATAAGAATGTGTGTGTGTTTGGATAAGAATGTGTGTGTGTTTGGGTAAGAATGTGTTTGTGTTTGGGTAAGAGTGTGTGTGTTTGGGTAAGAGTGTATGTGTGTTTGGGTAAGAGTATGTGTGTTTGGATAAGAATGTGTGTGTGTTTGGGTAAGAATGTGTGTGTGTTTGGGTAAGTGTGTGTTTTTGCGTAAGAGTGTGTGTGTTTGGGTAAGTGTGTGTGTTTGGGTAAGAGTGTGTGTGTTTGGGTAAGAGTGTGTGTGTTTGGGTAAGTGTATGTGCTTGTGTAAGTGTGTGTGTGTTTGGGTAAGTGTGTGTTTGGGTAAGTGTGTGTGTTTGGGTAAGGGTGTGTGTGTTTGGGTAAGTGTGTGTTTGGGTAAGAGTGTGTGTGTTTGGGTAAGAGTGTGTGTGTTTGGGTAAGTGTATGTGCTTGTGTAAGTGTGTGTGTGTTTGGGTAAGTGTGTGTTTGGGTAAGAGTGTGTGTGTGGGTAAGAGTATGTGTGTTTGGGTAAGTGTGTGTGTGTTTGGGTAAGAGTGTGTGTGTTTGGATAAGAATGTGTGTGTGTTTGGGTAAGAATGTGTTTGTGTTTGTGTAAGAGTGTGTGTGTTTGGGTAAGAGTGTATGTGTGTTTGGGTAAGAGTATGTGTGTCTGGATAAGAATGTGTGTGTGTTTGGGTAAGAATGTGTGTGTGTGGGGGTAAGTGTGTGTGTTTGGGTAAGAGTGTGTGTGTGTTTGGGTAAGTGTGTGTGTTTGGGTAAGAGTGTGTGTGTGTTTGGGTAAGAGTGTGTGTGTTTGGATAAGAATGTGTGTGTGTTTGGGTAAGAATGTGTGTGTGTTTGGGTAAGTGTGTGTGTTTGGGTAAGTGTGTGTGTGTTTGGGTAAGTGTCTGTGTTTGGGTAAGAGTGTTTGTGTGTTTGGCTTAGAGTGTGTGTGTTTGGATAAGAATGTGTGGTGTTTGGGTAAGAATGTGTGTGTGTTTGGGTAAGTGTGTGTGTTTGGGTAAGAGTGTGTGTGTTTGGGTAAGTGTGTGTGTCTGGGTAAGAGTGTGTGTGTGTTTGGGTAAGTGTGTTGGTGTTTGGCTAAGTGTGTGTTTGGGTAAGAGTGTGTGTGTTTGGGTAAGAGTGTGTGTGTTTGGGTAAGTGTATGTGTTTGGGTAAGTGTGTGTGTGTTTGGGTAAGTGTGTGTTTGGGTAAGAGTGTGTGTGTTTGGGTAAGTGTGTGTGTGTTTGGGTAAGAGTGTGTGTATTTTTGGGTAAGTGTGTGTGTTTAGCGTAAATGTGTGTGTTTGGGTAAGAGTGTGTGTGTTTTTGGATAAGTGTGTGTGTGTTTGGGTAAGACTATGTGCGTTTGGGTAAGAGTATCTGTGTTTGGGTAAGAGTGTGTGTATTTGGGTAAGTGTGTGTGAGTTTGGGTAAGAGTGTGTGTGTTTGGGTAAGCGTGTGTGTGTTTGGGTAAGAGTGTGTGTGTTTGGGTAAGTGTGTGTGATGGGTAATAGTGTGTGTGTTGGGTAAGTGTGTGTGAGTTTGGGTAAGAGTGTGTGTGTTTGGGTAAGCGTGTGTGATGGGTAATAGTGTGTGTGTTGGGTAAGTGTGTGTGTGTTTGGGTAAGTGTGTGTGTGTTTGGGTAAGAGTGTGTGTGTTTGGGTAAAAGTGTGTGTGTTTGGGTAAGAGTGTGTGTGTTTTTGGGTAAGTGTATGTGTTTGGCGTAAATGTGTGTGTTTGAGTAAGAGTGTGTGTGTGTTTGGATAAGTGTGTGTGTGTCTGGGTAAGACTGTGCATTTGGGTAAGAATATCTGTGTTTGGGTAAGAGTGTGTCTGTTTGGGTAAGCGTGTGTTTGTTTGGGTAAGAGTGTGTGTGTTTGGGTAAGTGTGTGTGTGTTTGGATAAGATTTTGTGTGTTTGGGTAAGTGTGTGTGAGTTTGGGTAAGAGTGTGTGTGTTTGGGTAAGCGTGTGTGTGTTTGGGTAAGAGTGTGTGTGTTTGGGTAACTGTGTGTGATGGGTAATAGTGTGTGTGTTGGGTAAGTGTGTGTGTGTTTGGGTAAGAGTGTGTGTGTTTTTGGGTAAGTGTGTGTGTTTGGGTAAATGTGTGTGTTTGGGTAAGAGTGTCTGTGTGTTTGCATAAGTGTGTGTGTGTGTTTGGGTAAGAGTGTGTGTGTTTGGATAAGTGTGTGTGTGTTTGGGTAAGAATGTGTGTTTGGGCAAGAGTGTGTGTGTTTGAGTAAGTGTGTGTGTTTGGGTAAGATTGTGTGTGTTTGGATAAGAGTGTGTGTGTTTGGGTAAGTGTGTGTGTGTTTGAGTAAGTGTGTGTGTTTGGGTAAGAGTGTATGTGTTTGGGTAACAGTGTGTCTGTTTGGGTAAGTGTGTGTGTTGGGTAAGTGTGTGTGTGTGTTTGGGTAAGTGTGTGTGTGTTTGAGTAAGTGTGTGTGTGTTTGGGTAAGTTTGTGTGTGTTTGGGTAAGTGTGTGTTGGGTAAGTGTGTGTGTGTTTGGGTAAGGGTGTGTGTGTTTGGGTAAAAGTGTGTGTGTTTGGGTAAGTGTGTGTGTTTGGATAAGAGTGTGTGTGTTTGGGTAAGTGTGTGTGTGTTTGAGCAAGTGTTTGTGTTTGGGTAAGAGTGTATGTGTTTGGGTAAGAGTGTGTCTGTTTGGGTAAGTGTGTGTGTTCGGTAAGTGTGTGTGTGTGTTTGGGTAAGTGTGTGTGTGTTTGAGTAAGTGTGTGTGTGTTTGGGTAAGCGTGTGTGTGTTTGGGTAAGAGTGTGTGTGTTTTGGGTAAGCGTGTGTGTGTTTGGGTAAGAGTGTGTGTGTTTGGGTAAGTGTGTGTGATGGGTAATAGTGTGTGTGTTGGGTAAGTGTGTGTGTGTTTGGGTAAGAGTGTGTGTGTGTTTGAGTAAGTGTGTGTGTTTGGGTAAGTGTGTGTGTTTGGGTAAGAGTGTGTGTGTGTTTGGGTAAGTGTGTGTGTGTTTGGATACGAATGTGTGTGTATTTGGGTAAGAATGTGATTGTGATTGGCTAAGAGTGTGTGTGTTTGGGTAAGAATGTATGTGTGTTTGGGTAAGAGTGTGTGTGTTTGGATAAGAATGTGTGTGTGTTTGGGTAAGAATGTGTGTGTGTGGGGGTAAGTGTGTGTGTGGGGGGGTAAGTGTGTGTGTTTGGGTAAGAGTGTGTGTGTCTTTGGGTAAGTGTGTGTTTCGGTAAGAGTGTGTGTGTGTTTGGGTAAGAGTGTGTGTGTTTGGATAAGAATGTGTGTGTGTTTGGGTAAGAATGTGTGTGTGTTTGGGTAAGTGTGTGTGTTTGGGTAAGTGTGTGTGTGTTTGGGTAAGTGTGTGTGTTTGGGTAAGAGTGTGTGTGTGTTTGGCTTGGAGTGTGTGTGTTTGGATAAGAATGCGTGTGTGTTTGGGTAAGAATGTGTGTGTGTTTGGGTAAGTGTGTGTGTTTGGTTCAGAGTGTATGTGTTTGGGTAAGTGTGTGTGTTTGGGTAAGAGTGTGTGTGTGTTTGGGTAAGTGTGTGTGTGTTTGCGTAAGTGTGTGTTTGGGTAAGAGTGTGTGTGTTTGGGTAAGTGTGTGTGTTTGGGTAGGTGTGTGTGTGTTTGGGTAAGTGTGTGTGTGTTTGGGTAAGTGTGCGTGTGTTTGGGTAAGAGTGTGTGTTTGGGTAAGTGTGTGTGTGTTTGGGTAAGAGTGTGTGTGTTTGGGTAAGTGTGTGTGATGGGTAATAGTGTGTGTTGGATAAGTGTGTGTGTGTTTGGGTAAGTGTGTGTGTATTTTTGGGTAAGAGTGTGTGTGTGTTTGGGTAAGTGTGTGTGTTTGGGTAAGTGTGTGTGTTTGGGTAAGTGTATGTGTTTGGGTAAGAGTGTGTCTGTGTTTGGGTAAGAGTGTGTGTGTTTGGGTAAGTGTGTGTGTTTGGGTAAGAGTGTGTGTGTGTTTGGGTAAGTGTGTGTGTGTATTTTTGGTTAAGAGTGTGTGTGTGTTTGGGTAAGTGTGTGTGTTTGGGTAAGAGTGTGTGTGTGTTTGGGTTAGTGTGTATGTATGTTTGGGTAAGAGTGTGTGTGTGTTTGGGTAAGAATGTGTGTGTGTTTCGGTAAGAATGTGTGTGTGTTTGAGTAAGTGTGTGTGTTTGGGTAAGTGTGTGTGTTTGGGGAAGAGTGTCTGTGTGTTTGGGTAAGAGTGTGTGTGTTTGGATAAGAATGTGTGTGTGTTTGGGAAAGAATGTGTTCGTGTTTGGGTAAGAGTGTGTGTGTTTGGGTAAGAGTGTATGTGTGTTTGGGTAAGAGTGTGTGTGTTTGGGTAAGAGTGTGTGTGTGTTTGGGTAAGTGTGTGTGTTTGGGTAAGAGTGTGTGTGTTTGGGAAAGAGTGTGTTTTTGGATAAGAATGTGTGTGTGTTTGGGTAAGAATGTGTGTGTGTTTGGATAAGAATGTGTGTGTGTTTGGGTAAGAATGTGTTTGTGTTTGGGTAAGAGTGTGTGTGTTTGGGTAAGAGTGTATGTGTGTTTGGGTAAGAGTATGTGTGTTTGGATAAGAATGTGTGTGTGTTTGGGTAAGAATGTGTGTGTGTTTGGGTAAGTGTGTGTTTTTGCGTAAGAGTGTGTGTGTTTGGGTAAGTGTGTGTGTTTGGGTAAGTGTGTGTGTGTTTGGGTAAGTGTGTGTTTGGGTAAGAGTGTGTGTGTTTGGGTAAGAGTGTGTGTGTTTGGGTAAGTGTATGTGCTTGTGTAAGTGTGTGTGTGTTTGGGTAAGTGTGTGTTTGGGTAAGAGTGTGTGTGTGGGTAAGAGTATGTGTGTTTGGGTAAGTGTGTGTGTGTTTGGGTAAGAGTGTGTGTGTTTGGATAAGAATGTGTGTGTGTTTGGGTAAGAATGTGTTTGTGTTTGTGTAAGAGTGTGTGTGTTTGGGTAAGAGTGTATGTGTGTTTGGGTAAGAGTATGTGTGTCTGGATAAGAATGTGTGTGTGTTTGGGTAAGAATGTGTGTGTGTGGGGGTAAGTGTGTGTGTTTGGGTAAGAGTGTGTGTGTGTTTGGGTAAGTGTGTGTGTTTGGGTAAGAGTGTGTGTGTGTTTGGGTAAGAGTGTGTGTGTTTGGATAAGAATGTGTGTGTGTTTGGGTAAGAATGTGTGTGTGTTTGGGTAAGTGTGTGTGTTTGGGTAAGTGTGTGTGTGTTTGGTTAAGTGTCTGTGTTTGGGTAAGAGTGTTTGTGTGTTTGGCTTAGAGTGTGTGTGTTTGGATAAGAATGTGTGGTGTTTGGGTAAGAATGTGTGTGTGTTTGGGTAAGTGTGTGTGTTTGGGTAAGAGTGTGTGTGTTTGGGTAAGTGTGTGTGTCTGGGTAAGAGTGTGTGTGTGTTTGGGTAAGTGTGTGTGTGTTTGGCTAAGTGTGTGTTTGGGTAAGAGTGTGTGTGTTTGGGTAAGAGTGTGTGTGTTTGGGTAAGTGTATGTGTTTGGGTAAGTGTGTGTGTGTTTGGGTAAGTGTGTGTTTGGGTAAGAGTGTGTGTGTTTGGGTAAGTGTGTGTGTGTTTGGGTAAGAGTGTGTGTATTTTTGGGTAAGTGTGTGTGTTTAGCGTAAATGTGTGTGTTTGCGTAAGAGTGTGTGTTTTTGGATAAGTGTGTGTGTGTTTGGGTAAGACTATGTGCGTTTGGGTAAGAGTATCTGTGTTTGGGTAAGAGTGTGTGTATTTGGGTAAGTGTGTGTGAGTTTGGGTAAGAGTGTGTGTGTTTGGGTAAGCGTGTGTGTGTTTGGGTAAGAGTGTGTGTGTTTGGGTAAGTGTGTGTGATGGGTAATAGTGTGTGTGTTGGGTAAGTGTGTGTGTGTTTGGGTAAGAGTGTGTGTGTGTTTGGGTAAGATTTTGTGTGTTTGGGTAAGTGTGTGTGAGTTTGGGTAAGAGTGTGTGTGTTTGGGTAAGCGTGTGTGATGGGTAATAGTGTGTGTGTTGGGTAAGTGTGTGTGTGTTTGGGTAAGTGTGTGTGTGTTTGGGTAAGAGTGTGTGTGTTTGGGTAAAAGTGTGTGTGTTTGGGTAAGAGTGTGTGTGTTTTTGGGTAAGTGTATGTGTTTGGCGTAAATGTGTGTGTTTGAGTAAGAGTGTGTGTGTGTTTGGATAAGTGTGTGTGTGTCTGGGTAAGACTGTGCATTTGGGTAAGAGTATCTGTATTTGGGTAAGAGTGTGTCTGTTTGGGTAAGCGTGTGTTTGTTTGGGTAAGAGTGTGTGTGTTTGGGTAAGTGTGTGTGTGTTTGGGTAAGATTTTGTGTGTTTGGGTAAGTGTGTGTGAGTTTGGGTAAGAGTGTGTGTGTTTGGGTAATCGTGTGTGTGTTTGGGTAAGAGTGTGTGTGTTTGGGTAAGTGTGTGTGATGGGTAATAGTGTGTGTGTTGGGTAAGTGTGTGTGTGTTTGGGTAAGAGTGTGTGTTTGGGTAAGAGTGTGTGTGTGTTTGGGTAAGAGTGTGTGTGTGTTTGGTTAAGTGTGTGTGTTTGGGTAAGAGTGTGTGTGTTTTTGGGTAAGAGTGTGTGTGTTTGGGTAAGTGTGTGTGTTTGGGTAAGAATGTTTGTGTGTTTGGGTAAGAGTGTGTGTGTGTTTGGTTAAGTGTGTGTGTTTGGGTAAGAGTGTGTGTGTTTTTGGGTAAGAGTGTGTGTGTTTGGGTAAGTGTGTGTGTGCTTGGGTAAATGTGTGTGTTTGGGTAAGTGTGTGGGTTTGGGTAAATGTTTGTGTTTGGGTAAATGTGTGTGTTTGGGTAAGTGTGTGGGTAAGGGTAAGAGTGTGTGTGTTTGGATAAGTGTGTGTTTGGGTAAGTGTGTGTGTGTTTGGGTAAGAGTGTGTGTGTTTGGGTAAGTGTGTGTGTGTTTGGGTAAGTGTGTGTGTTTGGGTAAGAGTGTGTGTGTGTTTGGGTAGGAGTGTGTGTGCACTTGAGTAAGTGTGTGTGTTTGGGTAAGTGTGTGTGTTTGGGTAAGAGTGTGTGTGTGTTTGGGTAAGAGTGTGTGTGTTTGGATAAGAGTGTGTGTGTGTTTGGCTTAGAGTGTGTGTGTTTGGATAAGAATGTGTGTGTGTTTGGGTAAGTGTGTGTGTTTGGGTAAGAGTTTGTGTGTTTGGGTAAGTGTGTGTGTTTGGGTAAGAGTGTGTGTGTGTGTTTGGGTAAGTGTGTGTTTGGGTAAGAGTGTGTGTGTGTTTGGGTAAGAGTGTGTGTGTTTGGATAAGAATGTGTGTGTGTTTGGGTAAGAATGTGTGTGTGTTTGGGTAAGTGTGTGTGTTTGGGTAAGAGTGTGTGTGTTTGGATAAGAATGTGTGTGTTTGGGTAAGAATGTGTTTGTGTTTGGGTAAGAGTGTGTGTGTTTGGGTAAGAGTGTATGTGTTTGGGTAAGAGTGTGTGTGTTTGGATAAGAATGTGTGTGTGTTTGGGTAAGAATGTGTGTGTGTGGGGGTAATTGTGTGTGTTTGGGTAAGAGTGTGTGTGTGTTTGGGTAAGTGTGTGTTTGGGTAAGAGTGTGTGTGTGTTTGGGTAAGAGTGTGTGTGTTTGGATAAGAATGTGTGTGTGTTTGGGTAAGTGTGTGGGTAAGGGTAAGAGTGTGTGTGTTTGGGTAAGTGTGTGTTTGGGTAAGTGTGTGTGTGTTTGGGTAAGAGTGTGTGTGTTTGGGTAAGTGTGTGTGTGTTTGGGTAAGTGTGTGTGTTTGGGTAAGAGTGTGTGTGTGTTTGGGTAAGAGTGTGTGGGTGTTTGGGTAAGTGTGTGTGTTTGGGTAAGTGTATGTGTTTGGGTAAGAGTGTGTCTGTGTTTGGGTAAGAGTGTGTGTGTGTTTGGGTAAATGTGTGTGTGTATTTTTGGGTAAGAGTGTGTGTGTGTTTGGGTAAGTGTGTGTGTTTGGGTAAGAGTGTGTGTGTGTTTGGGTAAGTGTGTGTGTTTGGGTAAGAGTGTGTGTGTGTTTGGGTAAGAGTGTGTGTGTTTGGATAAGAATGTGTGTGTGTTTGGGTAAGAATGTGTGTGTGTTTGGGTAAGAGTGTGTGTGTTTGGGTAAGAGGGTGTGTGTTTTTGAGTACGTGTGTGTGTTTGGGTAAATGTGTGTGTTTGGGTAAGAGTGTGTGTGTTTGCGTAAGTGTGTGTGTGTGTTTGGGTAAGAGTGTGTGTGTTTGGATAAGTGTATGTGTGTTTGGGTAAGTGTGTGTGTGTTTGGGTAAGAGTGTGTGTTTGGGTAAGAGTGTGTGTTTGTCATTGGCTGAGTGTGTGTGTGTGTTTGGGTAAAGTGTGTGTGGTTGGCTGAGTGTGTGTGTGAGTTTTGGAAAGAGTGCGTGTGTGTTTGGGTAAATGTGTGTGTTTGGGTAAGTGTGTGGGTTTGGGTAAGAGTGTGTGTGTTTGGGTAGGTGTGTGTTTGGGTAAGAGTGTGTGTGTTTGGGTAAGTGTGTGTGTGTTTGGGTAAGTGTGTGTGTGTTTGGGTAAGTATGTGTGTGTTTGGATAAGAGTGTGTGTGTGTTTGGATAAGTGTGTGTGTTTGCGTAAGTGTGTGTTTGGGTAAGAGTGTGTGTGTGTGTTTGGGTCAGAGTGTGTGTATTTGGCTAAGTGTGTGTGTGTGGGTAAGTGTGTGTGTTTGGGTATGTGTATGTGTTTGGGTAAATGTGTGTGTTTGGGTAAGTGTATGTGTTTGGGTAAATGTGTGTGTTTGGGTAAGTGTGTGGGTTTGGGTAAGAGTGTGTGTGTTTGGGTAAGTGTGTGTTTGGGTAAGAGTGTGTGTATTTGGGTAAGTGTGTGTGTGTGGGTAAGTGTGTGTGTATTTGGGTAAGAGTGTGTGTGTTTGGGTATGTGTGTGTGTTTGGGTAAGTGTATGTGTTTGGGTAAGAGTGTGCGTGTGTTTGGGTAAGTGTGTGTGTTTGGGTAAGTGTGTGTGTTTGGGTAAATGTGTGTGTTTGGGTAAGAGTGTGTGTGTGTTTGATAAGTGTGTGTGTAGGTTTGGGTAAGAGTGTGTGTGTTTGTGTAAGTGTGTGGGTTTGGGTAAGAGTGTATGTGTGTGTGGGTAAGTATGTGTATATTTGGGTAAGAGTGTGTGTGTTTGGGTAAGAGCGTGTGTGTGTTTGGGTTAGTGTGTGTGTTTGGGTAAATGTGTGTGTTTGGGTAAGAATGTTTGTGTGTTTGGGTAAGAGTGTGTGTGTTTGGGTAAGTGTGTGTGTTTGGGTAAGAGTGTGTGTGTGTTTGGGTAAGTGTGTGTGTTTGGGTAAGAGTGTGTGTTTGGGTAAGAGTGTGTGTGTGTTTGGGTAAGAGTGTGTGTGTGTTTGGGTAAGTGTGTGTGTTTGGGTAAGAATGTTTGTGTGTTTGGGTAAGAGTGTGTGTGTGTTTGGTTAAGTGTGTGTGTTTGGGTAAGAGTGTGTGTGTTTTTGGGTAAGAGTGTGTGTGTTTGGGTAAGTGTGTGTGTGCTTGGGTAAGAGTGTGTGTGTTTGGGTAAGTGTGTGTGTTTGGGTAAGTGTGTGTGTGTGTTTGGGTAAATGTGTGTGTGTATTTTTGGGTAAGAGTGTGTGTGTGTTTGGGTAAGTGTGTGTGTTTGGGTAAGAGTGTGTGTGTGTTTGGGTAAGTGTGTGTTTGGGTAAGAGTGTGTGTGTGTTTGGGTAAGAGTGTGTGTGTTTGGATAAGAACGTGTGTGTGTTTGGGTAAGAATGTGTGTGTGTTTGGGTAAGAGTGTGTGTGTTTGGGTAAGAGGGTGTGTGTTTTTGAGTATGTGTGTGTGTTTGGGTAAATGTGTGTGTTTGGGTAAGAGTGTGTGTATTTGCGTAAGTGTGTGTGTGTGTTTGGGTAAGAGTGTGTGTGTTTGGATAAGTGTATGTGTGTTTGGGTGAGACTGTGTGTGTTTGGGTAAGTGTGTGTGTGTTTGGGTAAGTGTGTGTGTTTGGGTAAGAGTGTGTGTTTGGGTAAGAGTGTGTGTGTGTCATTGGCTGAGTGTGTGTGTGTGTTTGGGTAAAGTGTGTGTGGTTGGCTGAGTGTGTGTGTGAGTTTTGGAAAGAGTGCGTGTGTGTTTGGGTAAATGTGTGTGTTTGGGTAAGTGTGTGGGTTTGGGTAAGAGTGTGTGTGTTTGGGTAAGTGTGTGTTTGGGTAAGAGTGTGTGTGTTTGGGTAAGTGTGTGTGTGTTTGGGTAAGTGTGTGTGTGTTTGGGTAAGTGTGTGTGTGTTTGGATAAGAGTGTGTGTGTGTTTGGATAAGTGTGTGTGTTTGCGTAAGTGTGTGTTTGGGTAAGAGTGTGTGTGTGTGTTTGGGTAAGAGTGTGTGTATTTGGCTAAGTGTGTGTGTGTGGGTAAGTGTGTGTGTTTGGCTATGTGTATGTGTTTGGGTAAATGTGTGTGTTTGGGTAAGTGTATGTGTTTGGGTAAATGTGTGTGTTTGGGTAAGTGTGTGGGTTTGGGTAAGAGTGTGTGTGTTTGGGTCAGTGTGTGTTTGGGTAAGAGTGTGTGTATTTGGGTAAGTGCGTGTGTGTGGGTAAGTGTGTGTGTATTTGGATAAGAGTGTGTGTGTTTGGGTAAGTGTGTGTGTTTGGGTAAGAGTGTGTGTGTGTTTGGGTTAGAGTGTGTGTTTGGGTAAGTGTGTGTGTTTGGGTAAGAGTGTGTGTTTGGGTAAGAGTGTGTGTGTGTTTGGGTAAGAGTGTGTGTGTGTTTGGTTAAGTGTGTGTGTTTGGGTAAGAGTGTGTGTGTTTTTGGGTAAGAGTGTGTGTGTTTGGGTAAGTGTGTGTGTTTGGGTAAGTATATGTGTTTGGGTAAGAGTGTGCGTGTGTTTGGGTAAGTGTGTGTGTTTGGGTAAGTGTGTGTGTTTGGGTAAATGTGTGTGTTTGGGTAAGAGTGTGTGTGTGTTTGATAAGTGTGTGTGTATGTTTGGGTAAGAGTGTGTGTGTTTGGCTAAGAGTGTGTGTGTGTTTGGGTAAGTGTGTGTGTTTGGGTAAGTGTGTGTGTTTGGGTAAGAATGTTTGTGTGTTTAGGTAAGAGTGTGTGTGTTTGGGTAAGTGTGTGTGTTTGGGTAAGAGTGTGTGTGTGTTTGGGTTAGAGTGTGTGTTTGGGTAAGTGTGTGTGTTTGGGTAAGAGTGTGTGTTTGGGTAAGAGTGTGTGTGTGTTTGGGTAAGAGTGTGTGTGTGTTTGGTTAAGTGTGTGTGTTTGGGTAAGAGTGTGTGTGTTTTTGGGTAAGAGTGTGTGTGTTTGGGTAAGTGTGTGTGTTTGGGTAAGAATGTTTGTGTGTTTGGGTAAGAGTGTGTGTGTGTTTGGTTAAGTGTGTGTGTTTGGGTAAGAGTGTGTGTGTTTTTGGGTAAGAGTGTGTGTGTTTGGGTAAGTGTGTGTGTGCTTGGGTAAATGTGTGTGTTTGGGTAAGTGTGTGGGTTTGGGTAAATGTTTGTGTTTGGGTAAATGTGTGTGTTTGGGTAAGTGTGTGGGTAAGGGTAAGAGTGTGTGTGTTTGGATAAGTGTGTGTTTGGGTAAGTGTGTGTGTGTTTGGGTAAGAGTGTGTGTGTTTGGGTAAGTGTGTGTGTGTTTGGGTAAGTGTGTGTGTTTGGGTAAGAGTGTGTGTGTGTTTGGGTAGGAGTGTGTGTGCACTTGAGTAAGTGTGTGTGTTTGGGTAAGTGTGTGTGTTTGGGTAAGAGTGTGTGTGTGTTTGGGTAAGAGTGTGTGTGTTTGGATAAGAGTGTGTGTGTGTTTGGCTTAGAGTGTGTGTGTTTGGATAAGAATGTGTGTGTGTTTGGGTAAGTGTGTGTGTTTGGGTAAGAGTTTGTGTGTTTGGGTAAGTGTGTGTGTTTGGGTAAGAGTGTGTGTGTGTGTTTGGGTAAGTGTGTGTTTGGGTAAGAGTGTGTGTGTGTTTGGGTAAGAGTGTGTGTGTTTGGATAAGAATGTGTGTGTGTTTGGGTAAGAATGTGTGTGTGTTTGGGTAAGTGTGTGTGTTTGGGTAAGAGTGTGTGTGTTTGGATAAGAATGTGTGTGTTTGGGTAAGAATGTGTTTGTGTTTGGGTAAGAGTGTGTGTGTTTGGGTAAGAGTGTATGTGTTTGGGTAAGAGTGTGTGTGTTTGGATAAGAATGTGTGTGTGTTTGGGTAAGAATGTGTGTGTGTGGGGGTAATTGTGTGTGTTTGGGTAAGAGTGTGTGTGTGTTTGGGTAAGTGTGTGTTTGGGTAAGAGTGTGTGTGTGTTTGGGTAAGAGTGTGTGTGTTTGGATAAGAATGTGTGTGTGTTTGGGTAAGTGTGTGTGTTTGGGTAGGTGTGTGTGTTTGGGTATGTGTGTGTGTTTGGGTAAGAGTGTGTGTGTGTTTGGCTTAGAATGTGTGTGTTTGGATAAGAATGTGTGTGTGTTTGGGTAAGAATGTGTGTGTGTTTGGGTAAATGTGTGTGTTTGGGTAAGTGTGTGTGTGTTTGGGTAAGTGTGTGTGTTTGGGTAAGAGTGTGTGTGTGTTTGGGTAAGTATAGAAACATAAACATAGAAACATAGAGAATAGGTGCAGGAGTAGGCCATTCGGCCCTTCTAGCCTGCACCGCCATTCAATGAGTTCATGGCTGAACATTCAACTTCAGTACCCCATTCCTGCTTTCTCGCCATACCCCTTGATCCCCCTAGTAGTAAGGACCTCATCTAACTCCTTTTTGAATATATTTAGTGAATTGGCCTCTCAACAACTTTCTGTGGTAGAGAATTCCACAGGTTCACCACTCTCTGGGTGAAGAAGTTCCTCCGCATCTCGGTCCTAAATGGCTTACCCCTTATCCTTAGACTGTGACCTCTGGTTCTGGACTTCCCCAACATTGGGAACATTCTTCCTGCATCTAACCTGTCTAACCCCGTCAGAATTTTAAATGTTTCTATGAGGTTCCCTCTCATTCTTCTGAACTCCAGTGAATACAAGCCCAGTTGATCCAGTCTTTCTTGATAGGTCAGTCCCGCCATCCCAGGAATCAGTCTGGTGAACCTTCGCTGCACTCCCTCAATAGCAAGAATGTCCTTCCTCAGGTTAGGAGACCAAAACTGTACACAATACTCCAGGTGTGGCCTCACCAATGCCCTGTACAACTGTAGCAACACCTCCCTGCCCCTGAACTCAAATCCCCTTGCTATGAAGGCCAACATGCCATTTGCTTTCTTAACCGCCTGCTGCACCTGCATGCCAACCTTCAATGACTGATGTACCATGACACCCAGGTCTCTTTGCACCTCCCCTTTTCCTAATCTGTCACCATTCAGATAATAGTCTGTCTCTCTGTTTTTACCACCAAAGTGGATAACCTCACATTTATCCACATTATACTTCATCTGCCATGCATTTGCCCACTCACCTAACCTATCCAAGTCGCTCTGCAGCCTCACAGCATCCTCCTCGCAGCTCACACTGGCACCCAACTTAGTGTCATCCGCAAATTTGGAGATACTACATTTAATCCCCTCATCTAAATCATTAATGTACAGTGTAAACAGCTGGGGCCCCAGCACAGAACCTTGCGGTACCCCACTAGTCACTGCTTGCCATTCTGAAAAGTACCCATTTACTCCTACTCTTTGCTTCCTGTCTGACAACCAGTTCTCAATCCATGTCAGTACACTACCCCCAATCCCATGTGCTCTAACTTTGCACATCAATCTCTTGTGTGGGACCTTGTCGAACGCCTTCTGAAAGTCCAAATATACCACATCAACTGGTTCTCCCTTATCCACTCTACTGGAAACATCCTCAAAAAATTCCAGAAGATTTGTCAAGCATGATTTCCCTATCACAAATCCATGCTGACTTGGACCTATCATGTCACCTCTTTCCAAATGCACTGCTATGACATCCTTAATAATTGATTCCATCATTTTACCCACTACTGAGGTCAGGCTGACCGGTCTATAATGCCCTGTTTTCTCTCTCCCTCCTTTTTTAAAAAGTGGGGTTACATTGGCTACCCTCCACTCCATAGGAACTGATCCAGAGTCAATGGAATGTTGGAAAATGACTGTCAACACATCCCCTATTTCCAAGGCCACCTCCTTAAGTACTCTGGGATGCAGTCCATCAGGCCCTGGGGATTTATCGGCCTTCAATCCCATCAATTTCCCCAACACAATTTCCTGGCTAATAAGGATTTCCCTCAGTTCCTCCTCCTTACTAGACCCCCCGACCCCTTTTATAACCGGAAGGTTGTTCGTGTCCTCCTTCGTGAATACCGAACCAAAGTACTTGTTCAATTGGTCCGCCATTTCTTTGTTCCCCGTTATGACTTCCCCTGATTCTGACTGCAGCGGACCTACGTTTGTCTTTACTAACCTTTTTCTCTTTACATATCTATAGAAACTTTTGCAATCCGTCTTAATGTTCCCTGCAAGCTTCTTCTCATACTCCATTTTCCCTGACCTAATCAAACCCTTTGTCCTCCTCTGCTGAGTTCTAAATTTCTCCCAGTCCCCAGGTTCGCTGCTATTTCTGGCCAATTTGTATGCCACTTCCTTGGCTTTAATACTATCCCTGATTTCCCTTGATAGCCACGGTTGAGCCACCTTCCCTTTTTTATTTTTATGCCAGACAGGAATGTACAATTGTTGTAGTTCATCCATGCGGTCTCTAAATGTCTGCCATTGCCCATCCACAGTCAACCCCTTAAGTATCATTCGCCAATCCATCCCAGCCAATTCATGCCTCATACCTTCAAAGTTAGCCTTCTTTAAGTTCTGGACCATGGTCTCTGAATTAACTGTTTCATTCTCCATCCCAATGCAGAATTCCACCATATTATGGTCACTCTTCCCCAAGGGGCCTCGCACAACGAGATTGCTAATTAATCCTCTCTCATTACATAACACCCAGTCTAAGATGGCCTCCCCCCTAGTTGGTTCCTCGACATATTGGTCTAAAAAACCATCCCTTATGCACTCCAGAAAATCCTCCTCCACCATATTGCTTCCAGTTTGGTTAGCCCAATCTATGTGCATATTAAAGTCACCCATTATAACTGCTGCACCTTTATTGCACGCACCCCTAATTTCATGTTTGATGCCCTCCCCAACATCACTACTACTGTTTGGAGGTCTGTACACAACTCCCACTAACGTTTTTTGCCCTTTGGTGTTCTGCAGCTCTACCCATATAGATTCCACATCATCCAAGCTAATGTCCTTCCTAACTATTGCCTTAATCTCCTCCTTAACCAGCAATGCTACCCCACCTCCTTTTCCTTTTATTCTATCCTTCCTGAATGTTGAATACCCCTGGATGTTGAGTTCCCAGCCCTGATCATCCTGGAGCCACGTCTCCGTAATCCCAATCACATCATATTTCTTAACATCTATTTGCACAGTTAATTCATCCACCTTATTGCGGATACTCCTTGCATTAAGACACAAAGCCTTTAGGCTTGTTTTTTTAACACCCTCTGTCCTTTTAGAATTTTGCTGTACAATGGCCCTTTTTGTTCTTTACCTTGGGTTTCTCTGCCCTCCACTTTTCCTCATCTCCTTTCGGTCTTTTGTTTTTGCCTCCTTTTTGTTTCCCTCTATCTCCCTGTATTGGTTCCCATCCCCCTGCCATATTAGTTTAACTCCTCCCCAACAGCACTAGCAAACACTCCCTCGAGGACATTGGTTCTGATTCTGCCCAGGTGCAGACCGTCCGGATTGTACTGGTCCAACCTCCCCCAGAACCGGTTCCAATGCCCCAGAAATTTGAATCCCTCCCTGCTGCACCATTGCTCAAGCCACGTATTCATCTGAGCTATCCTGCGATTCCTACTCTGACTAGCACGTGGCACTGGTAGCAATCCCGAGATTACTACTTTTGAGGTCCTACTTTTTAATTTAGCTCCGAGCTCCTTAAATTCATTTCGTAGGAACTCATCCCTTTTTTTACCTATGTCATTGGTACCAACGTGCACCACGACAACTGGCTGTTCTCCCTCCCTTTTTAGAATGTCCTGCACCCGCTCCGAGACATCCTTGACCCTTGCACCAGGTAGGCAACATACCATCCTGGAGTCTCGGTTGCGGCCGCAGAAACGCCTATCTATTCCCCTTACAAGTATGTGTGTGTTTGGGTAAGTGTGTGTTTGGGTAAGAGTGTGTGTGTTTGGGTAAGAGTGTGTGTGTTTAGGTAAGTGTATGTGCTTGGGTAAGTGTGTGTATGTTTGGGTAAGTGTGTGTTTGGGTAAGAGTGTGTGTGTGTTTGGGTAAGAGTGTGTGTGTGTTTGAGTAAGTGTGTGTGTTTGGGTAAGTGTGTGTGTTTGGGTAAGAATGTGTGTGTGTTGGGTAAGTGTGTGTGTGTTTGGATAAGAATGTGTGTGTATTTGGGTAAGAATGTGATTGTGATTGGGTAAGAGTGTGTGTGTTTGGGTAAGAATGTATGTGTGTTTGGGTAAGAGTGTGTGTGTTTGGATAAGAATGTGTGTGTGTTTGGGTAAGAATGTGTGTGTGTGGGGGTAAGTGTGTGTGTGTGGGGGGTAAGTGTGTGTGTTTGGGTAAGAGTGTGTGTGTCTTTGGGTAAGTGTGTGTTTCGGTAAGAGTGTGTGTGTGTTTGGGTAAGAGTGTGTGTGTTTGGATAAGAATGTGTGTGTGTTTGGGTAAGAATGTGTGTGTGTTTGGGTAAGTGTGTGTGTTTGGGTAAGTGTGTGTGTGTTTGGGTAAGTGTGTGTGTTTGGGTAAGAGTGTGTGTGTGTTTGGCTTGGAGTGTGTGTGTTTGGATAAGAATGCGTGTGTGTTTGGGTAAGAATGTGTGTGTGTTTGGGTAAGTGTGTGTGTTTGGTTAAGAGTGTATGTGTTTGGGTAAGTGTGTGTGTTTGGGTAAGAGTGTGTGTGTGTTTGGGTAAGTGTGTGTGTGTTTGCGTAAGTGTGTGTTTGGGTAAGAGTGTGTGTGTTTGGGTAAGTGTGTGTGTTTGGGTAGGTGTGTGTGTGTTTGGGTAAGTGTGTGTGTGTTTGGGTAAGTGTGCGTGTGTTTGGGTAAGAGTGTGTGTTTGGGTAAGTGTGTGTGTGTTTGGGTAAGAGTGTGTGTGTTTGGGTAAGTGTGTGTGATGGGTAATAGTGTGTGTTGGATAAGTGTGTGTGTGTTTGGGTAAGTGTGTGTGTATTTTTGGGTAAGAGTGTGTGTGTGTTTGGGTAAGTGTGTGTGTTTGGGTAAGTGTGTGTGTTTGGGTAAGTGTATGTGTTTGGGTAAGAGTGTGTCTGTGTTTGGGTAAGAGTGTGTGTGTTTGGGTAAGTGTGTGTGTTTGGGTAAGAGTGTGTGTGTGTTTGGGTAAGTGTGTATGTATGTTTGGGTAAGAGTGTGTGTGTGTTTGGGTAAGAATGTGTGTGTGTTTCGGTAAGAATGTGTGTGTGTTTGAGTAAGTGTGTGTGTTTGGGTAAGTGTGTGTGTTTGGGGAAGAGTGTCTGTGTGTTTGGGTAAGAGTGTGTGTGTTTGGATAAGAATGTGTGTGTGTTTGGGTAAGAATGTGTTCGTGTTTGGGTAAGAGTGTGTGTGTTTGGGTAAGAGTGTATGTGTGTTTGGGTAAGAGTGTGTGTGTTTGGGTAAGAGTGTGTGTGTGTTTGGGTAAGTGTGTGTGTTTGGGTAAGAGTGTGTGTGTTTGGGAAAGAGTGTGTTTGTTTGGATAAGAATGTGTGTGCGTTTGGATAAGAATGTGTGTGTGTTTGGATAAGAATGTGTGTGTGTTTGGGTAAGAATGTGTTTGTGTTTGGGTAAGAGTGTGTGTGTTTGGGTAAGAGTGTATGTGTGTTTGGGTAAGAGTATGTGTGTTTGGATAAGAATGTGTGTGTGTTTGGGTAAGAATGTGTGTGTGTTTGGGTAAGTGTGTGTTTTTGCGTAAGAGTGTGTGTGTTTGGGTAAGTGTGTGTGTTTGGGTAAGAGTGTGTGTGTTTGGGTAAGAGTGTGTGTGTTTGGGTAAGTGTATGTGCTTGTGTAAGTGTGTGTGTGTTTGGGTAAGTGTGTGTTTGGGTAAGTGTGTGTGTTTGGGTAAGGGTGTGTGTGTTTGGGTAAGTGTGTGTTTGGGTAAGAGTGTGTGTGTTTGGGTAAGAGTGTGTGTGTTTGGGTAAGTGTATGTGCTTGTGTAAGTGTGTGTGTGTTTGGGTAAGTGTGTGTTTGGGTAAGAGTGTGTGTGTGGGTAAGAGTATGTGTGTTTGGGTAAGTGTGTGTGTGTTTGGGTAAGAGTGTGTGTGTTTGGATAAGAATGTGTGTGTGTTTGGGTAAGAATGTGTTTGTGTTTGTGTAAGAGTGTGTGTGTTTGGGTAAGAGTGTATGTGTGTTTGGGTAAGAGTATGTGTGTCTGGATAAGAATGTGTGTGTGTTTGGGTAAGAATGTGTGTGTGTGGGGGTAAGTGTGTGTGTTTGGGTAAGAGTGTGTGTGTGTTTGGGTAAGTGTGTGTGTTTGGGTAAGAGTGTGTGTGTGTTTGGGTAAGAGTGTGTGTGTTTGGATAAGAATGTGTGTGTGTTTGGGTAAGAATGTGTGTGTGTTTGGGTAAGTGTGTGTGTTTGGGTAAGTGTGTGTGTGTTTGGGTAAGTGTCTGTGTTTGGGTAAGAGTGTTTGTGTGTTTGGCTTAGAGTGTGTGTGTTTGGATAAGAATGTGTGGTGTTTGGGTAAGAATGTGTGTGTGTTTGGGTAAGTGTGTGTGTTTGGGTAAGAGTGTGTGTGTTTGGGTAAGTGTGTGTGTCTGGGTAAGAGTGTGTGTGTGTTTGGGTAAGTGTGTTGGTGTTTGGCTAAGTGTGTGTTTGGGTAAGAGTGTGTGTGTTTGGGTAAGAGTGTGTGTGTTTGGGTAAGTGTATGTGTTTGGGTAAGTGTGTGTGTGTTTGGGTAAGTGTGTGTTTGGGTAAGAGTGTGTGTGTTTGGGTAAGTGTGTGTGTGTTTGGGTAAGAGTGTGTGTATTTTTGGGTAAGTGTGTGTGTTTAGCGTAAATGTGTGTGTTTGGGTAAGAGTGTGTGTGTTTTTGGATAAGTGTGTGTGTGTTTGGGTAAGACTATGTGCGTTTGGGTAAGAGTATCTGTGTTTGGGTAAGAGTGTGTGTATTTGGGTAAGTGTGTGTGAGTTTGGGTAAGAGTGTGTGTGTTTGGGTAAGCGTGTGTGTGTTTGGGTAAGAGTGTGTGTGTTTGGGTAAGTGTGTGTGATGGGTAATAGTGTGTGTGTTGGGTAAGTGTGTGTGAGTTTGGGTAAGAGTGTGTGTGTTTGGGTAAGCGTGTGTGATGGGTAATAGTGTGTGTGTTGGGTAAGTGTGTGTGTGTTTGGGTAAGTGTGTGTGTGTTTGGGTAAGAGTGTGTGTGTTTGGGTAAAAGTGTGTGTGTTTGGGTAAGAGTGTGTGTGTTTTTGGGTAAGTGTATGTGTTTGGCGTAAATGTGTGTGTTTGAGTAAGAGTGTGTGTGTGTTTGGATAAGTGTGTGTGTGTCTGGGTAAGACTGTGCATTTGGGTAAGAATATCTGTGTTTGGGTAAGAGTGTGTCTGTTTGGGTAAGCGTGTGTTTGTTTGGGTAAGAGTGTGTGTGTTTGGGTAAGTGTGTGTGTGTTTGGATAAGATTTTGTGTGTTTGGGTAAGTGTGTGTGAGTTTGGGTAAGAGTGTGTGTGTTTGGGTAAGCGTGTGTGTGTTTGGGTAAGAGTGTGTGTGTTTGGGTAAGTGTGTGTGATGGGTAATAGTGTGTGTGTTGGGTAAGTGTGTGTGTGTTTGGGTAAGAGTGTGTGTGTTTTTGGGTAAGTGTGTGTGTTTGGGTAAATGTGTGTGTTTGGGTAAGAGTGTCTGTGTGTTTGCATAAGTGTGTGTGTGTGTTTGGGTAAGAGTGTGTGTGTTTGGATAAGTGTGTGTGTGTTTGGGTAAGAATGTGTGTTTGGGCAAGAGTGTGTGTGTTTGAGTAAGTGTGTGTGTTTGGGTAAGATTGTGTGTGTTTGGATAAGAGTGTGTGTGTTTGGGTAAGTGTGTGTGTGTTTGAGTAAGTGTGTGTGTTTGGGTAAGAGTGTATGTGTTTGGGTAACAGTGTGTCTGTTTGGGTAAGTGTGTGTGTTGGGTAAGTGTGTGTGTGTGTTTGGGTAAGTGTGTGTGTGTTTGAGTAAGTGTGTGTGTGTTTGGGTAAGTTTGTGTGTGTTTGGGTAAGTGTGTGTTGGGTAAGTGTGTGTGTGTTTGGGTAAGGGTGTGTGTGTTTGGGTAAAAGTGTGTGTGTTTGGGTAAGTGTGTGTGTTTGGATAAGAGTGTGTGTGTTTGGGTAAGTGTGTGTGTGTTTGAGCAAGTGTTTGTGTTTGGGTAAGAGTGTATGTGTTTGGGTAAGAGTGTGTCTGTTTGGGTAAGTGTGTGTGTTCGGTAAGTGTGTGTGTGTGTTTGGGTAAGTGTGTGTGTGTTTGAGTAAGTGT
Source organism: Pristiophorus japonicus (assembly GCF_044704955.1). NCBI lineage: Eukaryota > Metazoa > Chordata > Chondrichthyes > Pristiophoridae > Pristiophorus > Pristiophorus japonicus. The sequence continues at coordinate 62,008,229 of NC_091996.1, forward strand.
GTGTGTGTTTGGGTAAGCGTGTGTGTGTTTGGGTAAGAGTGTGTGTGTTTGGGTAAGCGTGTGTGTGTTTGGGTAAGAGTGTGTGTGTTTGGGTAAGTGTGTGTGATGGGTAATAGTGTGTGTGTTGGGTAAGTGTGTGTGTGTTTGGGTAAGAGTGTGTGTGTGTTTGAGTAAGTGTGTGTGTTTGGGTAAGTGTGTGTGTTTGGGTAAGAGTGTGTGTGTGTTTGGGTAAGTGTGTGTGTGTTTGGATACGAATGTGTGTGTATTTGGGTAAGAATGTGATTGTGATTGGCTAAGAGTGTGTGTGTTTGGGTAAGAATGTATGTGTGTTTGGGTAAGAGTGTGTGTGTTTGGATAAGAATGTGTGTGTGTTTGGGTAAGAATGTGTGTGTGTGGGGGTAAGTGTGTGTGTGGGGGGGTAAGTGTGTGTGTTTGGGTAAGAGTGTGTGTGTCTTTGGGTAAGTGTGTGTTTCGGTAAGAGTGTGTGTGTGTTTGGGTAAGAGTGTGTGTGTTTGGATAAGAATGTGTGTGTGTTTGGGTAAGAATGTGTGTGTGTTTGGGTAAGTGTGTGTGTTTGGGTAAGTGTGTGTGTGTTTGGGTAAGTGTGTGTGTTTGGGTAAGAGTGTGTGTGTGTTTGGCTTGGAGTGTGTGTGTTTGGATAAGAATGCGTGTGTGTTTGGGTAAGAATGTGTGTGTGTTTGGGTAAGTGTGTGTGTTTGGTTCAGAGTGTATGTGTTTGGGTAAGTGTGTGTGTTTGGGTAAGAGTGTGTGTGTGTTTGGGTAAGTGTGTGTGTGTTTGCGTAAGTGTGTGTTTGGGTAAGAGTGTGTGTGTTTGGGTAAGTGTGTGTGTTTGGGTAGGTGTGTGTGTGTTTGGGTAAGTGTGTGTGTGTTTGGGTAAGTGTGCGTGTGTTTGGGTAAGAGTGTGTGTTTGGGTAAGTGTGTGTGTGTTTGGGTAAGAGTGTGTGTGTTTGGGTAAGTGTGTGTGATGGGTAATAGTGTGTGTTGGATAAGTGTGTGTGTGTTTGGGTAAGTGTGTGTGTATTTTTGGGTAAGAGTGTGTGTGTGTTTGGGTAAGTGTGTGTGTTTGGGTAAGTGTGTGTGTTTGGGTAAGTGTATGTGTTTGGGTAAGAGTGTGTCTGTGTTTGGGTAAGAGTGTGTGTGTTTGGGTAAGTGTGTGTGTTTGGGTAAGAGTGTGTGTGTGTTTGGGTAAGTGTGTGTGTGTATTTTTGGTTAAGAGTGTGTGTGTGTTTGGGTAAGTGTGTGTGTTTGGGTAAGAGTGTGTGTGTGTTTGGGTTAGTGTGTATGTATGTTTGGGTAAGAGTGTGTGTGTGTTTGGGTAAGAATGTGTGTGTGTTTCGGTAAGAATGTGTGTGTGTTTGAGTAAGTGTGTGTGTTTGGGTAAGTGTGTGTGTTTGGGGAAGAGTGTCTGTGTGTTTGGGTAAGAGTGTGTGTGTTTGGATAAGAATGTGTGTGTGTTTGGGTAAGAATGTGTTCGTGTTTGGGTAAGAGTGTGTGTGTTTGGGTAAGAGTGTATGTGTGTTTGGGTAAGAGTGTGTGTGTTTGGGTAAGAGTGTGTGTGTGTTTGGGTAAGTGTGTGTGTTTGGGTAAGAGTGTGTGTGTTTGGGAAAGAGTGTGTTTTTGGATAAGAATGTGTGTGTGTTTGGGTAAGAATGTGTGTGTGTTTGGATAAGAATGTGTGTGTGTTTGGGTAAGAATGTGTTTGTGTTTGGGTAAGAGTGTGTGTGTTTGGGTAAGAGTGTATGTGTGTTTGGGTAAGAGTATGTGTGTTTGGATAAGAATGTGTGTGTGTTTGGGTAAGAATGTGTGTGTGTTTGGGTAAGTGTGTGTTTTTGCGTAAGAGTGTGTGTGTTTGGGTAAGTGTGTGTGTTTGGGTAAGTGTGTGTGTGTTTGGGTAAGTGTGTGTTTGGGTAAGAGTGTGTGTGTTTGGGTAAGAGTGTGTGTGTTTGGGTAAGTGTATGTGCTTGTGTAAGTGTGTGTGTGTTTGGGTAAGTGTGTGTTTGGGTAAGAGTGTGTGTGTGGGTAAGAGTATGTGTGTTTGGGTAAGTGTGTGTGTGTTTGGGTAAGAGTGTGTGTGTTTGGATAAGAATGTGTGTGTGTTTGGGTAAGAATGTGTTTGTGTTTGTGTAAGAGTGTGTGTGTTTGGGTAAGAGTGTATGTGTGTTTGGGTAAGAGTATGTGTGTCTGGATAAGAATGTGTGTGTGTTTGGGTAAGAATGTGTGTGTGTGGGGGTAAGTGTGTGTGTTTGGGTAAGAGTGTGTGTGTGTTTGGGTAAGTGTGTGTGTTTGGGTAAGAGTGTGTGTGTGTTTGGGTAAGAGTGTGTGTGTTTGGATAAGAATGTGTGTGTGTTTGGGTAAGAATGTGTGTGTGTTTGGGTAAGTGTGTGTGTTTGGGTAAGTGTGTGTGTGTTTGGTTAAGTGTCTGTGTTTGGGTAAGAGTGTTTGTGTGTTTGGCTTAGAGTGTGTGTGTTTGGATAAGAATGTGTGGTGTTTGGGTAAGAATGTGTGTGTGTTTGGGTAAGTGTGTGTGTTTGGGTAAGAGTGTGTGTGTTTGGGTAAGTGTGTGTGTCTGGGTAAGAGTGTGTGTGTGTTTGGGTAAGTGTGTGTGTGTTTGGCTAAGTGTGTGTTTGGGTAAGAGTGTGTGTGTTTGGGTAAGAGTGTGTGTGTTTGGGTAAGTGTATGTGTTTGGGTAAGTGTGTGTGTGTTTGGGTAAGTGTGTGTTTGGGTAAGAGTGTGTGTGTTTGGGTAAGTGTGTGTGTGTTTGGGTAAGAGTGTGTGTATTTTTGGGTAAGTGTGTGTGTTTAGCGTAAATGTGTGTGTTTGCGTAAGAGTGTGTGTTTTTGGATAAGTGTGTGTGTGTTTGGGTAAGACTATGTGCGTTTGGGTAAGAGTATCTGTGTTTGGGTAAGAGTGTGTGTATTTGGGTAAGTGTGTGTGAGTTTGGGTAAGAGTGTGTGTGTTTGGGTAAGCGTGTGTGTGTTTGGGTAAGAGTGTGTGTGTTTGGGTAAGTGTGTGTGATGGGTAATAGTGTGTGTGTTGGGTAAGTGTGTGTGTGTTTGGGTAAGAGTGTGTGTGTGTTTGGGTAAGATTTTGTGTGTTTGGGTAAGTGTGTGTGAGTTTGGGTAAGAGTGTGTGTGTTTGGGTAAGCGTGTGTGATGGGTAATAGTGTGTGTGTTGGGTAAGTGTGTGTGTGTTTGGGTAAGTGTGTGTGTGTTTGGGTAAGAGTGTGTGTGTTTGGGTAAAAGTGTGTGTGTTTGGGTAAGAGTGTGTGTGTTTTTGGGTAAGTGTATGTGTTTGGCGTAAATGTGTGTGTTTGAGTAAGAGTGTGTGTGTGTTTGGATAAGTGTGTGTGTGTCTGGGTAAGACTGTGCATTTGGGTAAGAGTATCTGTATTTGGGTAAGAGTGTGTCTGTTTGGGTAAGCGTGTGTTTGTTTGGGTAAGAGTGTGTGTGTTTGGGTAAGTGTGTGTGTGTTTGGGTAAGATTTTGTGTGTTTGGGTAAGTGTGTGTGAGTTTGGGTAAGAGTGTGTGTGTTTGGGTAATCGTGTGTGTGTTTGGGTAAGAGTGTGTGTGTTTGGGTAAGTGTGTGTGATGGGTAATAGTGTGTGTGTTGGGTAAGTGTGTGTGTGTTTGGGTAAGAGTGTGTGTGTTTTTGGGTAAGTGTGTGTGTTTGGGTAAATGTGTGTGTTTGGGTAAGAGTGTCTGTGTGTTTGCATAAGTGTGTGTGTGTGTTTGGGTAAGAGTGTGTGTGTTTGGATAAGTGTGTGTGTGTTTGGGTAAGACTGTGTGTTTGGGCAAGAGTGTGTGTGTTTGAGTAAGTGTGTGTGTTTGGGTAAGATTGTGTGTGTTTGGATAAGAGTGTGTGTGTTTGGGTAAGTGTGTGTGAGTTTGGGTAAGAGTGTATGTGTTTGGGTAAGAGTGTGTCTGTTTGGGTAAGTGTGTGTGTTGGGTAAGTGTGTGTGTGTGTTTGGGTAAGTGTGTGTGTGTTTGAGTAAGTGTGTGTGTGTTTGGGTGAGAGTGTATGTGTTTGGGTAAGAGTGTGTCTGTTTGGGTAAGTGTGTGTGTTCGGTAAGTGTGTGTGTGTGTTTGGGTAAGTGTGTGTGTGTTTGAGTAAGTGTGTGTGTGTTTGGGTAAGTTTGTGTGTGTTTGGGTAAGTGTGTGTTGGGTAAGTGTGTGTGTGTTTGGGTAAGGGTGTGTGTGTTTGGGTAAAAGTGTGTGTGTTTGGGTAAGTGTGTGTGTTTGGATAAGAGTGTGTGTGTTTGGGTAAGTGTGTGTGTGTTTGATTAAGTGTGTGTGTTTGGGTAAGAGTGTGTGTGTTTGGGAAAGATTGTGTCTGCTTGGGTAAGTGTGTGTGTTGGGTAAGTGTGTGTGTGTGTTTGGGTAAGTGTGTGTGTGTTTGAGTAAGTGTGTGTGTGTTTGGGTAAGTTTGTGTGTGTTTGGGTAAGTGTGTGTTGGGTAAGTGTGTGTGTGTTTGGGTAAAAGTGTGTGTGTTTGGGTAAGTGTGTGGGTTTGGGTAAGTGTGTGTGTGTTTGGGTTAGTGTGTGTGTTTGAGTAAGGATGTGTGTGTTTGGGTAAGTGTGTGTGTTTGGGTAAGTGTGTGTGTTTGGGTAAGTGTGTGTGTTTGAGTAAGTGTGTGTGTGTTTGGGTAAGTGTGTGTTTGGGTAAGTGTGTGTGTGTGTTTGGGTAAGTGTGTGTGTGTTTGGGTAAGTGTGCGTGTGTTTGGGTAAGAGTGTGTGTGTTTGGGTCAGTGTGTGTGTGTTTGGGTAAGAGTGTGTGTGTTTGGGTAAGTGTGTGTGATGGGTAATAGTGTGTGTTGGGTAAGTGTGTGTGTGTTTGGGTAAGAGTGTCTGTGTTTGGGTAAGAGGGTGTGTGCTTTTGGGTACGTGTCTGTGTTTCGGTAAATGTGTGTGTTTGGGTAAGAGTGTGTTTGTTTGCGTAAGTGTGTGTGTGTGTTTGGGTAAGAGTGTATGTGTTTGGATAAGTATGTGTGTGTTTGGGTGAGACTGTGTGTGTTTGGGTAAGTGTGTGTGTGTTTGGGTAAGAGTGTGTGTGTTTTTGGATCAGTGTGTGTGTTGGCGTAAATGTGTGTGTTTCGGTAAGAGTGTGTGTGTGTTTGGGTAAGTGTGTGTGTGTTTGGGTAAGACTATGTGCGTTTGGGTAAGAGTATATGTGTTTGGGTAAGAGTGTGTCTGTTTGGGTAAGCGTGTGTTTGTTTGGGTAAGAGTGTGTGTGTTTGGGTAAGTGTGTGTGTGTGTTTGGGTAAGATTTTGTGTGTTTGCGTAAGTGTGTGTGAGTTTGGGTAAGAGTGTGTGTGTTTGGGTAAGCATGTGTGTGTTTGGGTAAGAGTGTGTGTGTTTGGGTAAGTGTGTGTGATGGGTAATAGTGTGTGTGTTGGGTAAGTGTGTGTGTGTTTGGGTAAGAGTGTGTGTGTTTTTGGGTAAGTGTGTGTGTTTGGGTAAACGTGTGTGTTTGGGTAAGATTGTCTGTGTGTTTGCATAAGTGTGTGTGTGTGTTTCGGTAAGAGTGTGTGTGTTTGGATAAGTGTTGTGTGTGTTTGGGTAAGACTGTGTGTTTGGGCAAGAGTGTGTGTGTTTGAGTAAGTGTGTGAGTTTGGGTAAGATTGTGTGTGTTTGGATAAGAGTGTGTGTGTTTGGGTAAGTGTGTGTGTGTTTGAGTAAGTGTGTGTGTTTGGGTAAGAGTGTGTCTGTTTGGGTAAGTGTGTGTGTTGGGTAAGTGTGTGTGTGTGTTTGGGTAAGTGTGTGTGTGTTTGGGTAAGTTTGTGTGTGTTTGGGTAAGAGTGTGTTGGGTAAGTGTGTGTGTGTTTGGGTAAGTGTGTGTGTGTTTGGGTAAAAGTGTGTGTGTTTGGGTAAGTGCGTGTGTTTGGGTCAGTGTGTGTGTTTGAGTAAGGGTGTGTGTGTTTCGGTAAGTGTGTGTGTTTGAGTAAGTGTGTGTGTGTTTGGGTAAGTGTGTGTGTTTGAGTAAGTGTGTGTGTGTTTGGGTAAGTGTGTGTGTATGGGTAAGTGTGTGTGTGTTTGAGTAAGTGTGTGTGTGTTTGGGTAAGTGTGCGTGTGTTTGAGTAAGAGTGTGTGTGTTGGGTAAGTGTGTGTGTGTTTGGGTAAGAGTGTCTGTGTTTGGGTAAGAGGGTGTGTGTTTTTGGGTACGTGGCTGTGTTTGGGTAAATGTGTGTGTTTGGGTAAGAGTGTGTGTGTTTGAGTAAGTGTGTGTGTGTGTTTGGGTAAGAGTGTGTGTGTTTGGATAAGTGTGTGTGTGTTTGGGTGAGACTCTGTGTGTTTGGGTAAGTGTGTGTGTGTTTGGGTAAGACTGTGTGTTTGGGTAAGTGTGTGTGTTTGGGTAAGAGTGTGTGTGTTTGGGTAAGAGTGTGTGTGTTTGGGTAAGTGTGTGTGTTTGGGTAAGTGTGTGTGTGTTTGGGTAAGTGTGTGTGTGTTTGGGTAAGAGTGTGTGTGTTTGCGTAAGAGTGTGTGTGTTGGGTAAGAGTGTGTCTGATTGGATAAGTGTGTGTGTTGGGTAAGTGTGTGTGTGTGTTTGGGTAAGTGTGTGTGTGTTTGAGTAAGTGTGTGTGTGTTTGGGTAAAAGTGTGTGTGTTTGGGTAAGTGTGTGTGTTTGGATAAGAGTGTGTGTGTTTGGGTAAGAGTGTGTGTGTTTGAGTAAGTGTGTGTGTTTGGGTAAGTGTGTGTGTGTTTGGGTAAGAGTGTGTGTGTTTGGGTAAGAGTGTGTGTGTTTGCGTAAGAGTGTGTGTGTTTGGGTAAGAGTGTGTCTGATTGGATAAGTGTGTGTGTTGGGTAAGTGTGTGTGTGTGTTTGGGTAAGTGTGTGTGTGTTTGAGTAAGTGTGTGTGTGTTTGGGTAAGTGTGTGTGTGTGTTTGGGTAAGAGTGTGTTGGGTAAGTGTGTGTGTGTTTGGGTAAGTGTGAGTGTTTGGGTAAGTGTGTGTGTGTTTGAGTTAATGTGTGTTGGGTAAGTTTGTGTGTGTTTGGGTAAGTGTGTGTGTGTTTGGGTAAGAGTGTGTGTGTTTGGGTAAATGTGTGTGTGTTTGGGTAAATGTTTATGTTTGAGTAAGTGTGTGTGTGTTTGGGTAAGTGTGTGTGTGTTTGGGTAATTGTGTTTGGGTAAGTGTGTGTGTGTTTGGGTAAGAGTGTGTGTATTTGGGTAACAGTGTGTTTGGGTAAGTGTGTGTGTGTTTGGGTAAGAGTGTGTGTGTTTGGGTAAGTGTGTGTGTGTTTGAGTAAGTGTGTGTTGGGTAAGTGTGTGTGTGTTTGGGTAAGTGTGTGTGTGTTTGGGTAAGAGTGTGTGTGTTTGGGTAAGTGTGTGTGTGTTTGGGTAAGTGTGTGTGTGTTTGGGTAACTGTGTTTGGGTAAGTGTGTGTGTATTTGTGTAAGAGTGTGTGTGTTTGGGTAAGAGTGTGTGTGTGTTTGAGTAAGTGTGTGTGTTTGGGTAAGTGTGTGTGTTTGGGTAAGAGTGTGTGTGTGTTTGGGTAAGAGTGTGTGTCTGTTTGGGTAAGTGTGTGTGTTAGGTAAGTGTGTGTGTGTGTTGGGTAAGTGTGTGTTGGGTAAGTGTGTGTGTGTTTGGGTAAGAGTGTGTGTGTTTGGGTAAGTGTGTGTGTGTTTGGGTAAGAATGTGTGTGTTTGGGTAAGAGTGTGTTTGGGTAAGTGTGTGTGTGTTTGGGTAAGAGTGTGTGTGTTTGGGTAAGTGTGTGTGTGTTTGGGTAAGAGTGTGTGTGTTTGGGTAAGAGTGTGTATGTTTGGGTAAGAGTGTGTGTGTTTGGGTAAGAGTGTGTGGGTCCAACTTTGGTGCCTGCCCATTTCTCGGCGGCCACCGGGCGGGAGGTCCGTTTATGGCGCCCGCTGCCGCTGGACCGCGTCGGGAGCGATTTCGTCGCCGTTGTGTGGGCGGCAACAGGACCGGCAGTTGGCGGTAAACGTCATTACAGTGCATCAGGTAGAGGCTCTCCACTCAGGTATTTTCGGAGGGCCTCCACTGTGCATGCGCGGGATTTTTGCAGGTTTTATGTAGTTTTGTTGATGCGACCTGTAATCTTTTTGTGGCCCTTGTAGGCTAATTAAGGAAGTGCTCATGGCCATAAAAGGAGAGCACTTAATTGCACCTGCGAGGGGAGAGGAGAGAGAGAGGAGAGAGAGGAGAGGAGAGAGAGGAGAGGAGAAGGGAGGAGAGAGAGAGAGGAGAGGGGGAGAGAGAGGAGAGAGTGAGAGAGGGGAGGAGAGCGAGGAGAGGGGGAGAGAGAGGAGGAGGAGAGAGAGGAGAGAGAGGAGAGGGGGAGAGAGAGTAGAGGGGGAGAGGGGAGGAGAGGGGGAGAGAGAGGAGAGGGGGAGAGAGAGGAGAGAGAGAGAGAGAGGGGAGGAGAGGGAGGAGTGAGAGAGAGAGAGAGAGGGGAGAGGAGAGAGAGAGAGAGAGGAGAGAGAGAGAGAGGGGAGGAGAGAGAGGAGAGAGAGAGAGAGAGAGGGGAGAGAGAGAGGGGAGGAGAGAGAGGAGAGGAGAGAGAGGAGAGGAGAGGAGAGAAGGGAGGAGAGAGAGAGGAGAGAGTTGGAGGTTAGAGTGTGTGTGTTTGGGTAAGAGTGTGTGTGTATTTGAATAAAGTGTGTGTGTTTGGCTGAGTGTGTGTGTGTTTGGGTAAGATTGTGTATGTGTTTGTGTAAAATGTGTGTGTTTGGGTGAGTGTGTGTGCGTTTGGGTAAGATTGTGTATGTGTTTGTGTAAAATGTGTGTGTTTGGGTGAGTGTGTGTGTGTTTGGGTGAGTGGGTGTGTGTTTGGGTGAGTGGGTGTGTGATTACTATAATTTTCCATTTGCTTTCTTAAAAATGGATCAAATTGCCATGCTGCCCATTTAATTCTTCATTCTGAGTGGTGCATGCCCTGGATTGGCCCACCCTTCCAGTTGGGGAGAGGGAGCTCCTGAATAAAGAAAGAAAGATTTGCAATTATATAGCGTCTTTCACAACCACCGGACGTCTCAATGCCCTTTATAGCCAATGAAGTACTTTTGGCGTGTAGTCACTGTTGCAATGTGGGAAATGCGGCAACCAATTTGCACACAAGCAAGCTCCCACAAACAGTTATGTGATAATGAACAGATAATCTGTTTTTGTTATGTTGATTGAGGGATAAATATTGTCCAGGACACTGGGAATAACTCCCCTGCTCTTCTTTGAAATAGTGCCGCGGGATCTTTTACATCCACTTGAGAAAGCGGATGGGGCCTCGGTTTACCGAAATATGGCATTTCTGACAGTCCACGCTCCCTCAGTACCACATTTGCATGTCAGCCTAGATTTTTTTTGTGCTCAGGTCCATGGAGTGGGACTTGAACCCACAGCTTTACTGACTCAGAGACAAGAGAGCCACCCACTGAGGCACAGCGGAATAGCTCAAGCTCTCAACCCATGTCACTCGCTAGGACTAAATCCGTTGGAGAACCTGCGACAGGTTCCTTCAGCAGGTGAATAATATCCCACTGCCGGCAGCAACAGACCAATGGTTTCCATGGCATCCGGCACACGCTGCTGGTGAGCAATTGAAATAAAACAAGGTGAACATCTTCATAACTGGCCTGTCAACAGGAAGACAACAGGAGGATAAATACAGACCACGATGAATGATGTGAGCACAATATCATTCCTGGTACAAAGCGACCGTGTAAACACTTCCCCAGGAAGGACGTTGCATTCTTACATGGCTGTGTTTCTTTCCCCGAAAGATTACATTTTACAAAGCAGTTGGCCATTCAGCAGCACAGGGATCAGGAACAGGCACAGACCGTTACCAGCGCACATAGTGCATGTACTTTGTAACTGGGATAGCGCATGTTATCCGAGTCAGAAGCTCGTGGGTATAACTCCCACTCCAGACACTTGAACACAACATCCAGGCTGACACTCCAGTGCAGTGCCGAGGGAGTGCTGCACTGTCGGAGGTGCCATCTTTTGGATGAGGCAATAGCCCGGAATTCGTGGACCCGGTGACGGTGAACCGGCAACAGTTGCCGTCATTCCGCCTTTGAAGCTGACCGCAACTTCAGGATTTAGTGCGTGCGGAGCCAAATGCGGAAATCCAGGAGTTGCAGTCTATCATTCACTGCCCCTCCACAGGCTGCGCTGTGAAGTCCCCCGTCCCCGCGCACCCCCCCTCCCCATCCCCACCACAGAGCCGGCAATCACTGCAATCTCTCAAATCAGACAGACTGACGAAAACTTCTGCTCTCCCGCAGTGAGCACACTGTTAAATTCCCCACCAAAGGTTAGACCCAAAGGGATTAGGTGTAACTTGGGTTTTAACAGTGTATTGACTGCTATACAAAGGTTTGGGGGCCTGAAAAACTCATTAACATTTTGTGCAGTGTCAAATTTATCCATTTTAATAAAAATTTCAATTTTTAAGAATTTTTTTTAAAGTTTGTTCCTCTTTATTTCAGGTTTGCCTTTTCCCCATGTGAGAACCCCCTCTCTTTAAAATTAGAATTTTAATGGCTTACTCACTTCCTTGTTCGCTGTCTGTGAGAATTCTGCATTTTGATTGCCTGCTTAGACGGCTTGTTGGCATCGCTGCAGCTCCCACTATAGTCTGTTCATTTGAATCACACATCGGAAAACCCAAACTTCTCGAGACCACGGGATTTTGTGCAAAGCTAGGTTCGGGGCCAGCGATGCACTCATTTGCTTCACAGCTGTCCGCAAATTCCGGGCAGTTCAAGCGGGGCCTCATCTGCCCTCTCAGGTGAATGTAAGAGACCCCATGGAACTATTTGCCGGGTATCGATTATTCTATATATAAAGATCGATTAGATTGTAGCCAGTAACTCATTCCCAGGTAGCCGTTATTTTATATATTTCAGCTCATCTGTTGCTGAAACCCTCATCCATGCCTTTGTTACGTCTAGTCTTGACTATTCCAACGCACTCCTGGCCGGCCTTCCATCTTCCACCTTAATGAACTTGAGCTCATCCAAAACTTTGCTGCCCATGTCCTAACTCGTACCATTGCTTCCCGGTCTGGCAAAGCCTCAATTCTAAAATTCTCATCCTTGTTTTCAAATCCCTCCTTTGCCTCGCCCCTCCCTATCCCTGTAACTTTCTCCAGCCCTACAACCCTCCGAGATTTCTGCGCTCCTCCAATTCTGCCCTCTTGTGCATCCCCGATTTTAATCACTCCACCATTGGCGGCCATGCCTTCAGCTGACTAAGGCCTAAGCTCTGGAATTCTCTCCCTGAACCGCTCTGCCTCACTACCTCTTTTAAAACGCTCTTTAAAATCTATCTCCTCAAGCTTTTGGTCACCTGTCCTACTACCTCCTTATGTGGCTTGGTGTCTAATTTTGTTTGATAACACTCCTCTGAAACGCCTCGGGACATTTTACTGTGTTAAAGGTGCAGTATAAATGCAAGTTGCATCGATGTTGTTTTATATATATAAACCATCCAAACCCTTCGATTAGATTCTGGATGATTATTGTTCAATTGCAGCCCTTATAATAACCCATACAGTGGGTATTAACCACTCGTAAGGGGATCCAGTCTGTTACAGTTCCCACTGTTGAAAATGGTGAATAAATCACTGCAGCATAAACAAAATCTTCCCCCAGCTGAGGTTATGCCAGCTTAGTGACTGTGATGAAAATCATTTCCTTTGCGTCAGTATGTACTCACGAACCGGATTTCTGGAATGCCTGAGGTACCAGACTGAAGGAGTGAGGGTGTCTTTATTTTAAGGCCGGGGGACATACTGACATTCTCTGTTTGCCAACATGTCAAAATTAAATGGACTCAATCCAGCTTCAAAGATTCTTGTTCCGAGTTCATGTTTTCAGATTTTTTGAATTTGCAGGAAAAGTCCGAAGCGTGATCTTTGTTTTGGAAATTATTGTGCAATTTTAATTTCATAGGGGTGGAAATTTGGTTGTCGAGCGCCTCAGTTAGTGGCCAGGAGGGACGTTAATGCGAGCATAATAGCTTACTGACTGGACACGCCGCTTTCAGCACCCCTGCCGGAACATATAGTTGAGGTTTACTGGCAGCGCAAAATGCTGCTGACAATCAGTCTGATCCTGACGCCAGGCCTGGTGCAACGAACACACTTGCGACCCGCTCACCAAATTAAGTGTGGTCACCACTAATCACGTTTGAAAAAACAGTCGGTACAGCTTTCCACAGCCGTTAACTGGTGGCTAATTAGAGGGATGAGGAAGCGCTTACCTTGGGGGTCACAGTCAGTGCAATGTTTACACACAGCACGGTGCGTGAGCCTCCGAGTTTGCAGCGGCAGACAGACCTAACAGTACAGCTTGATAACTTGTGAATTAGAAAACTTTAATGGGGGCATTACTTTGCGGCCAGCGTTGCATTCTACTTGCTCTAGTCAAGTTGGCCGTGTCAGCAGCAACATCATTGAAGCAGCGATTCCGATGCCTGGACGCTCTGGAGGCAGCCTTCAATACTCCCCTCAACAGGTCTCACTATTCATTGTGGTGTGCTGCATGCTGCACAGCTTGGCCATCATGAGGGCCCAGGCCTTGCCAGTGGGGATCACAGGCCCACCTGAGGAGGTGGAGGAGGGGGAGAAGGAACAGAAGCCTGGCGAGGTCCTGAATGTCCAGCAAGATGACGAGGACCAGCAGGTGGAGGCCGTGTGCCAACGGTGCCGGCAGCAGGTCTATGTGGTGGCGGCTCAAAAGTGATCAGCTTGCTTAAATGGAGTGTGCTGAGGGATGCAGCTATTAATGACTGTGCATTATTCAATGATAATGCCACATCTCCATCATTAGTCCACAGTCATACACCAGAGGCTGAAGGAGACGGTCAAAGTAACATTTATTTATTTACATTCCTCAAACAACCCCAAAAAACCCCACACCCGCAAATAATAAAAACTGGAGCTACCGCCCCTTCAAACACCAGAATACATAATGATCATCAACAACATATGTACAAACACCACTGCCAGTTCTCATTTTGCAACAGTATCCATGAGCCATCTTAGCCACAGCCTCTTACAACAGTGGCAGACATGCAAGAACACCAGAGAGATTTTGGCAAGCATTTGTAGTCAACAGCGACATATTCCCATGGGGACACGTCATTAGTGCATCCTCCGCAGGCATTTGGCGCCCCTCTGCCTCACACCCCTCCACCGCCTACTGCTCCTCCTCAAATGTGGCCTCAGTGCCTGCTGCAAGGCCGCATGAGGTCTGCTGTGTGTCTGAGGGAGGCAGGACAGATGGCCTATGAGGACACCCTCGACCAGCTCTGGCCATGGAAGGTCCGACTGCTGACTGCACCGCCTCAGGATGGGCGGCAGTAGTGTGGGATGGTTGGGGTGCAGGCCATGGCGGGTGCAGAGGCAGACTGGCATTGGCGGGAGCCGGAATGCTGTCATCGTGAGGAAGCACAACACCTTCCATTTCCTGCGGCCCACTGCCACTCCTCCGGGGCGGAGCCGGAGCATCAGGAGCAACATGTGCCCCACAGATTGTTGACCTGCTGTGGCACCATCTGTTCCCCGTCCGACTGTGGGGATGACAGAGAGGATGGCAGCAGACACTGCTTGCATGGTATCACTCTGAGACTGCAAAAGAGCAGACTGCGCTTGAAGCGCTGCAATCTGAGAGTGCATGCCAGCAACCAGTGACTGTATGACATCACGAAGACCTGGCATGGCTTCGGCCTGTGATGTCATGGCTGCTGCCACGTCAACAATGGCACGTACTGTCGCCTGTGTGACTCCCCCACTGTGACTCGTTGAGCCTGCTTCCCGGTTTAGCCAGGCAAGGATGGGCCCAGTGGACTGATGAGAGGCATGGGCCATGCTGGAGGCGGCCTCCGCCACACTCACAGCAAGTGCACCCACGCTCTGCGGCAACCTCCCCAATGCACCCATAATCTCACAGTGCATTTACATGGACTCCCCTGGACATAGCCTCCCAATCCAGGTCCTCATCTGCCTGACTGTGAGCAGGACTCCTCCGCAGACTTACCCTCCGGAGAGCTAGCCCCCGAGCTTCCCCTTGCGCTGGGCATTGCTGCAGGCCACTGGGGCCAGGAGCGTCGGATCTGGGAGCCCCGGGAACGTGGGCTCCTCCACCGAGCTGGTCTCCCCACTCGCTGGCACTGAGGGCGGGTCCTGCTCTGTGACCACATTCGTCTCCATGTCCTCTTCATCTTACCCTTCGTGTGACAACGACGCTGACAGCTCATCTGGCTCATCATCTGTAAGCACAAAGGAACAGAAGTGTGGGTAGCAGTTGGGGAGGGGACAGAAAGGCAAGAAGAAGGGGGCATCGTTAGTTTGGAGCTACATGTTGTAAGGCATGTCGGAGCAAGGGTGAGGGGCCTCACAGAAAACGCCCATCTCATTCACAAACCGTCAGTGTCCGGCGGGGGCTCTGCCTGTCCGGCTGCCACCACTCCGACTGGTGAACCCACGAGGGCCGACACTCACTCCTCGATGGTGGTGAGGTCCTGGAGGTCTGGCTCCCCTCCTCCCGTCCGCTCCTGCTCTCGCCTATTGTGGGCAAATTTGGCCTGCAGTGACCAAACAAAGAAGTTGTCAGTGGGTCTGTAGCTACTCGTGTGCCACATGTGTCTGCAGTAAGTGACTCGCTACAAAGTGTGAATCTTCGCATCTCAGCCTGCGTGTCAGCACACAGCGCATGTGTCAAAGGTGGGATTTGGAGACTAATAGCTATGAGTAAGTCTGAGGCTGAAGGCCTGTGACCGCACATGAAGAGTTAAAAGGTGTTGGTCGGTGTCCTCAGGCTGAGTCGGGAGCTTGAAGGTGAGAGACACTTGGATGTCAGGGCATATCTGGTGAGGTGATAGAGAGCTTTTAGGGTGTCTCCAGCAACGAGGAGCATGGCCTGGTACACAGAGAGAAGGGGTGGACTGTGTGAAGCCGTTACATTGTGTAAGACAGTGAGGCTCACATGAATGCATTGCAAGGTTAATGTAAAGGGCACGCACCCTGATAACCCTAGTGAGGTTGTTGAACTTTTTATGAGACTGCGTCACTGTTCTGGCCACCGTGTTGCGAGCGGAGACTTGCTGGGTCACTCCCTCTACAGCCTCCTGAAGACCCTTGGCGATGGCCTTCGTTCCCCTTCCAGGATGTAGGGCATTATTGCGCCTCTCCACTGCCTCAAGCAAGACATCAAGGGCTGCGGCCGAGAAGCGGTGCGCTCTCTGCCTTCCTCCCTGCTCCTTCATTTCCACTGTCAAGTTAGTGAGGAGGTGGAGCTGTGCATGCGTATACTTACCTTGCCGCACCTTTAAGACTCGGCTTTTTACGGGACGTAAATCGGACTTCGGAGCATGCGCAATGGTTCAACAAAATTTAGCGAAAAGATGTTCGTTAGCACCCCCCGCGCCCCCCCCCCCCCCCCCAGGTCAGGTGTGTAAGGGCTGATTTAGCGCCCCCCCAGGTCAGGTGTGTAAGGGCTGATTTAGCGCCCCCCCAGGTCAGGTGTGTAAGGGCTGATTTAGCGCCCCCCCAGGTCAGGTGTGTAAGGGCTGATTTAGCGCCCCCCCAGGTCAGGTGTGTAAGGGCTGATTTAGCGCCCCCCCAGGTCAGGTGTGTAAGGGCTGATTTAGCGCCCCCCCAGGTCAGATGTGTAAGGGCTGATTTAGCACCCCCCCAGGTCAGGTGTGTAAGGGCTGATTTAGCGCCCCCCCAGGTCAGGTGTGTAAGGGCTGATTTAGCGCCCCCCCCAGGTCAGATGTGTAAGGGCTGATTTAGCGCCCCCCCAAGTCAGGTGTGTAAGGGCTGATTTAGCGCCCCCCCAGGTCAGGTGTGTAAGGGCTGATTTAGCGCCCCCCCAGGTCAGGTGTGTAAGGGCTGATTTAGCGTCCCCCCAGGTCAGATGTGTACGGGTTGATTTAGCGCCCCCCCAGGTCAGGTGTGTAAGGGCTGATTTAGCAGCCCCCCCAGGTCAGGTGTGTAAGGGCTGATTTAGCACCCCCCGCAGGTCAGGTGTGTAAGGGCTGATTTAGCGTCCCCCCAGGTCAGGTGTGTAAGGGCTGATTTAGCACCCCCCCCCTAGGTCAGGTGTGTAAGGGCTGATTTAGCGCCCCCCCCAGGTCAGGTGTGTAAGGGCTGATTTAGCAGCCCCCCCAGGTTAGGTGTGTAAGGGCTGATTTAGCACCCCCCCCAGGTCAGGTGTGTAAGGGCTGATTTAGCGCCCCCCCAGGTCAGGTGTGTAAGGGCTGATTTAGCACCCCCCCCAGGTCAGGTGTGTAAGGGCTGATTTAGCACCCCCCCCCCCCCAGGTCAGGTGTGTAAGGGCTGATTTAGCAGCCCCCCCAGGTCAGGTGTGTAAGGGCTGATTTAGCAGCCCCCCCAGGTCAGGTGTGTAAGGGCTGATTTAGCGCCCCCCCAGGTCAGGTGTGTAAGGGCTGATTTAGCAGCCCCCCCAGGTCAGGTGTGTAAGGGCTGATTTAGCACCCCCCCCTAGGTCAGGTGTGTAAGGGCTGATTTAGCGCCCCCCCAGGTCAAGGTGTGTAAGGGCTGATTTAGCGCCCCCCCAGGTCAGGTGTGTAAGGGCTGAATTAGCGCCCCATTCAGCTCTTGGCCCAATTCCAGCAAATTCCTCGGCGGGAGGCACAAACGTTTCCAAGGCGCTGTACTTACCGCTCCGTCTGCATTAACGCCTCAAAATGGGCGGTACCAAAGTTCCACCCCATAGTGTTTGTAATTTAGCATTCGAGACTTTTATACTTTTCAAAACTAAGCATTGGCATGCTATATCATGGAATTCCCAATGTATTAATGTGCTACTGAGGTGTGTGCTGATCTGTGTCACTTCAAGGCCATAATGTGTGACTGTTGTTAAAGAAACAAAGGCGCAGGTCATCCAGCATTTATTGCCTTGAAATTTGTCCCCTTAGCGCCAGCTGATAAGATCAGTTTTGGTAAAATAATGGCGACCACCTCGCTTCCGCCCACTTCCGGCAAGTCCTGTGGAGGCCGCCATTTTGGGCAGGTTGGCAGCACTGCCATTGCCTGCTGTAATGTATGCACAGGTTTGTAGAGCTGTTGAGTTGTGAGTGGCTTAGCCAGTCACATGATCTTCACAAAACTCAATAAAACCCCAGCCGGTTAGGTTCAGGGGATCCACGATGAGGCAGGTGGTTGTGAGCCTGGTGGATGAACTGGTAATGTGTAGTGTGATTGTTAAACCTTTGCTAATAAACAAATTAGTTCTTAATAGCAATGTGTTGCTATGAATTCTTAAGCAAAGAACCTATGAAGCAAATACATTACCATTTCTCCACTTCGCAGGTGTAATGAGGTAGATTGTGACATCCATGAGGTAGAGTGTGAAATGCTGATTTGACACCTGACACATTTTGGACGTCGCCGCTCCATTCAACGCCCTCTCCCAATCACGAACAGCCGAGCATGCGTTCAGCAGAAGGAAGGACCCCCACCGGCACTAAGGGTTTTGCTCATACCACTTGCTCCCGGTCATGGGGGCTCTACTTGCAGTCCCCCTCGCACAGGAGCATGACACGGAGATGGAGCAGAAGCAGCGAAAGAGAGGACAAGCTGCCCACATAGGAACATAAGAACATAAGAAATAGGAGCAGGAGTAGGCCACCTGGCCCCTCGAGCCTGCTCCACCATTTAATAACATCATGGCTGTTCTGATCATGGACTCAGCTCCATTTCCCCGTCCGCTCCCCAGAACCCTTTATTCCCTTATCGCTCAAAAATCTGTCTATCTCTGCCTTAAATATATTCAATGATACAGCCTCCACAGGTCTCTGGGGCAGAGAATTCCACAGACTTACAACTCTCTGAGAGAAGGAGGAGGAAAGAGGAGGAGGGGCAGGAGGGATCTCAGCAGGGGTCATTACCTACCTATGGATGTCAGAGAGTGCTTCTCCTAACTGCACTTAAGCCAGGAGCAGTAAATAGAAACATAGAAACATAGAAAATAGGTGCAGGAGTAAGCCATTCGGCCCTGCTAGCCTGCACCGCCATTCAATGAGTTCATGGCTGAACATGCAACTTCAGTACCCCATTCCTGCTTTCTCGCCATACCCCTTGATCCCCCTAGTAGTAAGGACTTCATCTAACTCCTTTTTGAATATATTTAGTAAATTGGCCTCAACAACTTTCTGTGGCAGAGAATTCCACAGGTTCACCACTCTCTGGGTGAAGAAGTTTCTCCTCATCTCGGTCCTAAATGGCTTACCCCTTATCCTTAGACTGTGACCCCTGGTTCTGGACATCCCCAACATTGGGAACATTCTTCCTGCATCTAACCTGTCTAAACCCATCAGAATTTTAAACGTTTCTATGAGGTCCCCTCTCATTCTTCTGAACTCCAGTAAATACAAGCTCAGTTGATCCAGCATTTCTTGATATGTCAGTCCCGCCATCCCGGGAATCAGTCTGGTGAACCTTCGCTGCACTCCCTCAATAGCAAGAATGTCCTTCCTCAGATTAGGAGACCAAAACTATACACAATACTCCAGGTGTGGCCTCACCAAGGCCCTGTACAACTGTAGCAACACCTCCCTGCCCCTGTACTCAAATCCCCTCGCTATGAAGGCCAACATGCCATTTGCTTTCTTAACCGCCTGCTGTACCTGCATGCCAACCTTCAATGACTGATGTACCATGACATCCAGGTCTCATTGCACCTCCCCTTTTCCTAATCTGTCACCATTCAGATAATAGTCTGTCTCTCTGTTTTTACCACCAAAGTGGATAACCTCACATTTATCCACATTATACTTCATCTGCCATGCATTTGCCCACTCACTTAATCTATCCAAGTCGCTCTGCAGCCTCATAGCATCCTCCTCGCAGCTCACACTGCCACCCAACTTAGTGTCATCCGCAAATTTGGAGATACTTCATTTAATCCCCTCGTCTAAATCATTAATGTACAGTGTAAACAGCTGGGAACCCAGCACAGAACCTTGCGGTACCCCACTAGTCACTGCCTGCCATTCTGAAAAGTCCCCATTTACTCCTACTCTTTGCTTCCTGTCAGACAACCAGTTCTCAATCCATGTCAGCACACTACCCCC
Source organism: Pristiophorus japonicus (assembly GCF_044704955.1). Classification (NCBI taxonomy): domain Eukaryota; kingdom Metazoa; phylum Chordata; class Chondrichthyes; family Pristiophoridae; genus Pristiophorus; species Pristiophorus japonicus. The sequence goes on from NC_091996.1 coordinate 62,027,305, forward strand.
AATCCCATGTGCTTTAACTTTGCACATTAATCTCTTGTGTGGGACCTTGTCGAAAGCCTTCTGAAAGTCCAAATATACCACATCAACTGGTTCTCCTTTGTCCACTCTACTGGAAACATCCTCAAAAAATTCCAGAAGATTTGTCAAGCATGATTTCCCTTTCACAAATCCATGCTGACTTGGACCTATCATGTCACCTCTTTCCAAATGCGCTGCTATGACATCCTTAATAATTGATTCCATCACTTTGCCCACCACCGATGTCAGGCTGACCGGTCTATAATTCCCTGTTTTCTCTCTCCCTCCTTTTTTAAAAAGTGGGGTTACATTGGCTACCCTCCACTCAATAGGAACTGATCCAGAGTCAATGGAATGTTGGAAAATGACTGTCAATGCATCTGCTATTTCCAAGTCCACCTGCTTAAGTACTCTGGGATGCAGTCCATCAGGCCCTGGGGATTTATCGGCCTTCAATCCCATCAATTTCCCCAACACAATTTCCCGACTAATAAGGATTTCCCTCAGTTCCTCCTCCTTACTTGACCCTCTGACCCCTTTTATATCCGGAAGGTTGTTTGTGTCCTCCTTAGTGAATACCGAACCAAAGTACTTGTTCAATTGGTCCGCCATTTCTTTGTTCCCCGTTATGACTTCCCCTGATTCTGACTGCAGGGGACCTATGTTTGTCTTTACTAACCTTTTTCTCTTTACATATCTATAGAAACTTTTGCAATCCGTCCTAATGTTCCCTGCAAGCTTCTTCTCGTACTCCATTTTCCCTGCCCTAATCAAACCCTTTGTCCTCCTCTGCTGAGTTCTAAATTTCTCCCAGTCCCCGGGTTCGCTGCTATTTCTGGCCAATTTGTATGCCACTTCCTTGGCTTTAATACTATCCCTGATTTCCCTTGATAGCCACGGTTGAGCCACCTTTCCTTTTTTATTTTTACGCCAGGCAGGAATGTACAATTGTTGTAGTTCATCCATGCGGTCTCTAAATATCTGCCATTGCCCATCCACAGTCAACCCCTTAAGTATCATTCGCCAATCTATCCTAGCCAATTCACGCCTCATACCTTCAAAGTTAGCCTTCTTTAAGTTCTGGACCATGGTCTCTGAATTAACTGTTTCATTCTCCATCCTAATGCAGAATTCCACCATATTATGGTCACTCTTCCCCAAGGGGCCTCGCACAATGAGATTGCTAATTAATCCTCTCTCATTACACAACACCCAGTCTAAGATGGCCTCCCCCCTAGTTGGTTCCTCGACATATTGGTCTAGAAAACCATCCCTTATGCACTCCAGGAAATCCTCCTCCACCATATTGCTTCCAGTTTGGTTAGCCCAATCTATGTGCATATTAAAGTCACCCATTATAACTGCTGCACCTTTATTGCATGCATCCCTAATTTCCTGTTTGATGCCCTCCCCAACATCATATTTGTTAACATCTATTTGCACAGTTAATTCATCCACCTTATTACAGATACTCCTTGCATTAAGACACAAAGCCTTCAGGCTTGTTTTTTTTAACACCCTTTGTCCTTTTAGAATTTTGCTGTACAGTGGCCCTTTTTGTTCTTTGCCTTGGGTTTCTCTGCCCTCCACTTTTCCTCATCTCCTTTCTGTCTTTTGCTTTTGTCTCCTTTTTGTTTCCCTCTGTCTCCCTGCATTGGTTCCCATCCCCCTGCCATATTAGTTTAACTCCTCCCCAACAGCACTAGCAAACACTCCCCCTAGGACATTGGTTCCGGCCCTGCCCAGGTGCAGACCGTCCGGTTTGTACTGGTCCCAGAACCGGTTCCAATGCCCCAGGAATTTGAATCCCTCCCTGCTGCACCACTGCTCAAGCCACGTATTCATCTGCGCTATCCTGCGATTCCTACTCTGGCTATCACCTGGCACTGGTAGCAATCCCGAGATTACTACTTTTGAGGTCCTACTTTTTAATTTAGCTCCTAGCTCCTTAAATTCGTTCGTAGGACCTCATCCCTTTTTTTACCTATGTCGTTGGTACCAATGGACATATTAGGAGACTCCACTTCACCAAGGAGGTGGCCACAGAACTATGGAAGCTGAGTTGCAGCCTCTGAACAGGCAACGACAATGCTGCCAGTATTCCTCAAGGTCACCGTGGCCCTCAATTTTTTCGCCACCGGATCCTTCCAGTCTGGAGCAGGCGACATAGCTAACATCTCCCAGTTCGCCTTCCATCACAGCAGCCGGGAGTTCACAGAGACGTTGTACTATAGGAAAAGGGACTTCATTGTTATCTCTCTGAACAGAGAGAAGCAGGAGGAGTGCGCATGTGGCTCTTTCAGGATATCGGGCTGCCCCATGGTGCTGGGCGCCATCGACTGCACATACATGGTTTTGCAGGCACCGCATATCAATCCTGAGATGTACTGCAACAGGAACGGCTACCACTCACTTAATGTCCAGTTGGTGTGCGATCATACCCAGCACAAGTCCCGTTCACCCATCACCCCTATACTTGCTAACCTATATTGGCTCTCCGTTAAACAAAGCCTCGATTTTAAAATCCTCATCGTTGTTTTCAAATCCCTCCATGGTCTTGTTTCTCCCTATCTCTGTAATCTCCTCCACTCCCATAACCCTCCGAGATATCTACCCTCCTCTCATTCTGGCCCCTTGAGCATCCCTGATTTTAACCGCTCCACCATTGGTGGCCATGCCTTCACCTGCCTGCCAAGGCCCTAAGCTCTGGAATTCCCTACCTAAATCTCTTTGGCTCTCTACTTTTAAGACACTCCTTAAAACTTACCTCCATCTGTCATAATATCTCCTTATGTGGTTCGGTGTTCAATTTTGATTGATAACACTCCTGTGAAGCGCCTTGGGACGTGTTGGTACGTTAATGGCACTATATAAATACAAGTTGTTGTTGTTGTGGATGTCATGTCACGGCTACTGTTGGTACTATCACAAGGTGTGCCACCAGAGGGCACAGCAGTGGGAGACTTGTAGGTTACCTGTACAGGTGTGCCTGGCCTAGTATAAAAAGCAGGCCACCAGGTGTGATTCTCACTCTGGAGTTAACTAATAAAGGACTAAGGTCACCACAGTTCAAGTATAGCACATTGCCGGAGTCATTACTAGAGCATCTAAGGACACAACAGTGAGCATCACTGGCAAGGCCGGCATTTATTGCCCATCCCTGGAGATACCACCGACTGGCTTGCTACTCCCCTTCAGAGGGCAGTTAACAGTCAACCACGTTGGTGTTGGACTGGAGTCACATATAGACCAGAATGGATAAGGACAGCAAGGTCCCTTCCATAAAGGACATGAGTGAGCCAGTTGGGTTTTTATGACAATCCAACAGGTTCATGGTCACTCTTACTGATGCCAGCCTTTTATTTACAGATTTTTTTCAAAGTATTAAACTACCCTGATGCGATCTGAACTCACGATTATTAGTCCAGGTTTCTGGATTACCAGTTCAGTAACATAACCAGTACACTACCCGTACCCCATTTTGCAGCATGGGGCATGATCCTGAAGCCTTGCAACACAGGCCGTGAATCACTGGCCAGACCCACGCCTGGCTGGCAATTCCGGCCCAGGAACAATTTGACGTGTTCCCAGTCAGAGACCAATTTACTGCACTCTATGCGCTTTATAGCGTATTTGGGGACTGCAATCCGTGGAATTGGCAGCACAAAAACAAGTCATTTGGTCCAACTGGTGCATGCCGATGTTTATATTCCACATGAGCCTCCTACTTCATCTCACCCTATCAACATATCCTTCTATTCCTTTCTCCCTCCCGTGCTTTATTAAAAATGTATTCACGTAATGTGGGCACCTTCTATATTTATTACACCCTTCTTGAACCGCTGCAGGCTTTGTGGTGAAGGTATTCCCACAGACGTAGCGGTTTGGTATAACTGAAAGCAACTAAGTGTCAACCACATTGCTGTGGGTCTGGAGTCACATATAGGCCAGACCGGGATATAGGCAGACTAAAGGACATTAATGAACAAGATGGATTTTTCCCGACAATCAGGTCGTTTCATGGTCACTATTACTAGCTTTTTAATTCCAGATTTATTTCATTAACTGAATTTAAATTCCCCAGCTGCCAGTGGTGGGATTTGAACTCAGATCTCTGGATTATTAGTCCAGGGCTCTGGATTACTAGTCCAGTAACATGTGGTGGATGTAGACTTGGCGAATTCCTTCAAGCGAAAGCTGGATTTGTTTCTGTCTGTGGCGGAGATCACCTCTTACAGAAGGTTGGTACTACAGGGAATTTAATGGCCAGAGTGATCTCCTGGACTAGTTTCGATCGCCGAGATGGGTCAGAGAGGAATTTCCCAGATTTTTTCTGATACGTCCTTACTATACAGTATAAATGCACACGAGGCCCATGCTTGAGAGAAGGTCAGTCTGTGACCTGTCCTTTATTTCATAGCACTCAAGTGAAGGAAGTGGGTGGAGCTTCCCCTTTTATATCTGAAGGTCGAGGTTAGGAGTGTCTCCCACAAGTTCATCACCTAGTGGTCAGTGTACCCACAGTGTACAACTTAGGTCAGATTATACATGGGTTACAATGCTGGTTGAATACATGACATTTTCCCCAAAATTGGCCTGGGTTTTTTATCTGTTCTTTTTGCCTCTCCCAGGATATCACATGGTTTCGGGTGGGGTGGAGTGTATATGTTGTGATACACAAGGTATCGCAATTGTGTGGGACAGGTTCGATGGACCAGATGGTCTTTACCGTTCTGTCATTGTTCGTATGTTCATATGTAACCACTATGCTACTGTAGCCCTTACCCTTATCTAGCTTCCCCTTAAATACATCCATGCTATTCGCCTCAACTACTCCATGTGGTAGTGAGTTTGCAAGATTCCAAAATTCGTGGAAACCTCCCAGTGTTTGAACTCATTGAAAAGGAAATTCGATTTCGAACTATTAAGCAGAAAGTTTGGGATCCTAAAATGCTTATGGAAGAAATCTACGAGTTTTAACAAAGTTTGGGATTTTTAAAAGGTGCATGTTGGCTCTGTGAGAAAAGGGCTGCAAGAAAAGGGGTGGGTTCTATTGTGTTCCTAACACAGATGAGATTGCACACAGGGAGGTTAAAGTAACAGTGACCTCAGTCTTTATTAAGACACTCCAGAGTGAGGAGCAGGCCTTAGGGGTTGGCTTATATAAAGTGCTCCCAAGGGATGCTGGGATCCCTTGGGACTTCAGGGGATGCGCTCCCTGGTGGTGGAACATGGGAGTGCATGCTTCACAGATACACAACATCACTCCACCACCAAAATCAAAGTGAAAACTATTTACAAGGTGAGGCGGTCGGGAGCCTTTCTTTCCCTGGTGGACCGCCTCGGTACAAATGTCTGTTCTGGTGTGTTGGCTGTGCCCTCGCTAGGCTGGCGTGTTATTGACCCTGCAGGGCTGCTGGGTGAGCCTGGCCTTGCTGGGCTGTTGGGCGTGATGGGTTCAATTTCCTGGTCCAGGGTGGTGTCGTTGATCCTTTGGGTGTGTGCTGTGGGCACGAAAAAGGTGGTGTCTGCTGTGGGTTGTTCAGGGCAGTCTGTGAACCGCAGCCTCGTTTGGTCCAGGTGCTTTCTGCAAATTTATCCATTGTCTAGTTTGACTACAAACACCCTACTCCCTTCTTTAGCTATCACCGTGCCCGCAATCCATTTGGGACCATGTCCATAGTTTAGCACATACACAGGGTTATTCAGATCAATTTCCCGTGACACAATGGTGCAACATTTTTTTACATTTTGTTGCTGCCGCCTGCTCTCTACCTGATCATGCAGGTTGGGGTGAACCAACAAGAATCTGGTTTTAAGTGTCCTTTTCATGAGTAGCTCAGCCGGGGGCATCCCTGTGAGCGAGTGGGGTCTTGTGCGGTAGCTGAGCCGTACTCGGGACAGGCGGGTTTGGAGTGAGCCTTCTGTGACTCGTTTGATGGTTTGTACTGCCCGCTCTGCCTGCCCATTGGAGGCTGGTTTAAACGGGGCGAGTTTGGTATGAATTCTTTAAATTCGGCACTGGTGAAACATGGCCCGTGGTCACTAACCAGTATGTCAGGCAAGCCGTGGGTGGCAAACATGGCCCTCAGGCTTTCAATGGTGGCGGTGGCGGTGCTTCCCGACATTATTTCACATTCAATCCATTTTGAAAAAGCATCCACCACCACCAGGAAAATTTTACGAGAAACGGGCCCGCATAGTCGACATGGATCCTTGATCATGGTCTGGAGGGCCAGGACCACAAACTTAGTGGTGCCTCTCTGGGTGCGTTGCTCAACTGAGCACACACGCTGCATTTCCGTACACAGGACTCTAAGTCAGAGTCAATGCCGGGCCACCACACGTGGGATCTGGCTATCACTTTCATCATTACTATACCCGGGTGTGTGCTGTGGAGATCCGAAATGAATGTCTCCCTGCCCTTTTTGGGTAGCACTACGCGGTTGCCCCACAACAGGCAGTCTGCCTGAATGAACAGCTCGTCCTTTCACCGCTGGAACAGCTTGATCAGCTCTTGCATTTTAACGGGGATGCTGGCCCAGCTCCCATGCAGTACAGTTTTTTACTGGGGACAGCAAGGGATCTTGGCTGGTCCAAGTCCTAATCTGGCAGGCCGTGACAGGTGATTTATCATTTTCAAACGCTTCCATGACCATCAACAAGTCTGTAGGCTGCGCCATTTCCACCCCCGTGGTGGGCAATGGTAGCCGACTGAGAGCATCCGCACAGTTCTCGGTGCCTGGCCTGTGGCGGATGGTATAGTTATACGCTGATAGCGTGAGTGCCCACCTTTGTATGTGGGCTGAGGCATTAATATTTATCCCCTTGTTTTCAGCGAGCAGGGATATGAGGGGCTTGTGATCGGTTTCCAGCTCAAATTTGAGGCCAAACAGGTACATTTTCTTTACCCTGAACACACACGCTAATGCCTCTTTCTCAATCATGCTGTAGGCCCTCTCGGCTTTAGACAAGCTCCTGGAGGCATAGGCGACAGGTTGCAACTTCCCCGCAATGTTAGCTTGTTGTAATACACACTCGACTCCGTACAACGACGCATCACATGCTAGCATAAGTCTTTTACACGGGTTATACAATACAGGCAGCTTGTTGGTGCATAAAATGTTTCTGTCTTTCTCAAAAGCAATTACTTGTTTTTTTCCCCATACCCAGTTCTCACTTTACGCAATAACACATGTAGGGGCTCTAAGAGGGTGCTTAACCCCGGTAGGAAGTTACCAAAATAGTTGAGGAGTCCCAGGAACGACCGCAGCTCCGTGACATTCTGTGGCCTGGACGCATTCCTGATAGCCTCTGTCTTGGTGTCTGTGGGCCGAATGCTGTCCGCCGCGATCTTTCTCCCCAAAAACTCCAGTTCTGTTGCCATGAAGACGCATTTCAACCTCTTCAGCCACAGCCCTATGCGATCCAGTCGCTGGAGGACCTATTCCAGGTTTTGTAGTTACTCGATGGTGTCCCGACCCGTGATCGATATGTCGTCCTGTAAAACCACCGTGCATGGTACCGACTTGAGTAGGCTCTCCATGTTTCTCTGGAAGATCGCTGCAGCTGACCGAATTCCAAACGGGCATCTGTTATAGATGAACAGTCCCTTGTGCGTGTTGATGCAGCTGAGGCCCTTCGAAGACTCCTCCAGCTCCTGCGTCATGTGGCCGGTCAGGTCGTGCTTGGTGAACGTCTTGCCTCCTGCCAGCATCGCAAATAGGGCGTCTGCCTTAGGTAGCGGGTATTGGTCCTGTAGCGAGAAACGATTAATAGTTACTTTATAATCGCCGCAAATCCTGACCGTGCCATCACTTTTGAGTACTGGAACAATTGGGCTGGCCCACTCGCTGAATTCCACTGGGGCGATGATGCCCTCGCGTTGCAGCCTGTCCAGCTCGATTTCCACTCTCTCCCTCATCATGTGAGGTACCACTCGCGCCAAGTGGTGAATGGGTCGTGCCTCTGGGGCCAAGTGGATCCGTACCTTTGCCCTGGAAAAGTTTCCAATGCCTGGCTCAAAAAGGGAAGGAAATTTGTTCAGAACCTGGATACATGAGGCCTCATCGACATGTGATAGCGCTCGGATGTCATCCCAGTTCCAGCGGATTTTGCCCAGCCAGCTTCTTCCAAGCAGTGTGGGGCCATCGCCCGGGACAATCCAGAGTGGCAGTTCGTGCACTGTGCCCTCGTAGGTGACCTTGACCATGGCGCTGCCCAGGACAGTGATGAGCTCTTTGGTGTACGTTCTCAGTTTCGTGTGGATGGGACTCAGGGCTGGTCTGAGTGCCTTGTTGCACCACAGTCTCTCAAACATCTTTTTACTCATGATGGATTGGCTAGCACCAGTGTCCAGTTCCATGGCTACGGGTAAGCCATTCAATTTTACATTTAACATTATAGGTAGACATTTCGTCGAAAATGTGTGCACCCCGTGTACTTCAGCATCTGCCTCCTCTCTCTGAGGCTCGCAATTGCTTTGATCCACCATGGATCAATCTTCCTCTGCCATGTGGTGGTTAGCAGGTTTTGCAGAGCTTGCAGCTCATCTGCAAGCTCGTTGGAGGTGCCCCATTGTTCCACAGCTCTTGCAAACATACCCTTTGAAGCGGCATGAATAGGCTGAATGGAAGCCTCCACAATGCCAACAAGATGTGAATTGCCTTGCATTCATCCTTTGTTGCGGACTCTGAGTCATCTGGATCACCTGAGGCCTGCTGGCAGTTGCAGACTCGTGGTTTCTGCCCTGTACAGTTCTGCTCGCAAACACATTTCCAGTTCAATTATGACCATTACTAGCAATTGTGTGCTGAGAGATTTGTTTGGTGTTATCACTGGTGGACATAAGCTGTGTCTCTACAGTCAAAAGTTTTCGTAGGATGGCCTCGTGGCCAATGCGTAGTACAAAAAAGTCTCTGAGCATCTGCTCCAGGTAGCCATCAAACTCGCATTGTCCTGCAAGTCGCCTTAGCTCGGCGACGTAGCTCGCCACTTCCTGACCTTCAGATCGCTGGCACGTATAGAACCGATACCTCGCCATCAGCACGCTCTCCCTCGGGTTAATTTGCTCCCGAACCAATGTACACAGCTCCTCACATGACTTATCTGTGGGTTTCACCAGAGCCAGAAGATTCTTCATGAGGCTGTAGGTCGGTGCCCCGCAGATCGTGAGGAGGACCACTCTTCTTTTTGCAGCGCTTCCTTCTCCGTCCAGCTCGTTGGCTACAAAGTGCTGGTCTAGCCGTTCAACATAGGCTTCCCAGTCCTCACCCTCCGAGAACTTCTCCAGGATGCCCACAGTTTGCTGCATCTTTGCGTTGGATTCGTATACTCGTCGCCAATTATTGTGTTCCTATCACAGATGAGACTGCACACAGGGAGGTTAAAGTAACAGTGACCTCAGTCTTTATTAAGACACTCTAGAGTGAGGAACAGGCCTTAGGGGCCGGCTTATATACAGTGCTCCCAAAGGATGCTGGGATCCCTTGGGACTTCAGGGGATGCGCTCCCTGGTGGCGGAACATGGGAGTGCATGCTTTATAGATACATAACATCTTCAACCTCTAAAAGGCTAGTTTGGATATTGGATCTAATCAAGCTGTCTGGGGACATTTGAGTTTATCAAATTGTCTGGGGAACTGTTTACCCTCAAAACCTGCCCCCTCGAAGACATTTACATTTCAACAATCGATCCAAGGAAGTACAGTTTCAATCCAAACACAAAACCCCATCCAACACATGCATAATGCTAATCACCTTTCCGGCCTGCATAGAAACCTCGGACCCAGGCAGACAACTCGACACCAGAAACTAACTTTAACAATTGCGACTCGAAACCAAAGGATAATTTCAACAATTGACAAGAGCTCGTCAGCTCAGAAAAGTCTATCAACACCAGATTAAAAACACTTAATCAAGTTTCAGTTAGCTGGGCAGCAAAACTTAAAAGAACCGTTAGATGTGGCGCAAAGATTAAGGAGTCTCTCAGAGTATAAACTGAGGGCCTATCATACCAGAAAGACAGAGAAGAGGAAACTCTCTGTTCTGAACCTCACAAAAAGAACTTTTCTGACCAAGCACTTCAGAACAACAAGATCGAGAGCACACGGCGAGAAAACGCAGGAAGAAACATCGCGACATCGGAGAAAAGAACTCGCCCCAACTGGCTTCAATATGCAGCAGAGGTCTTCTACCACCTCCTGGGTACGGCAAGGCAAACCGGCTATAACCAAAGGACCCCGAAACCACGAAACAGCCCTAGCTGTCAAAGGAAAGGATCTGGTGAGCATTAATCCCTGGAGCCTTAGAGTTTGACCTAGTTAGAGAGTAAGTGGGAGGTGGGAGGTATTTCTGTTGTGTTTATTACCTGTAATAAAGTATTCCCCATTGTTTAGAACCTTTTTGTAAGATTTTACAGTTTTATTAGAGTGTATTTGTGTTATTTGCTTTCTTGAATAAAACCCATACCTTCTTTGTACAAAACAGTTGTCTGCTGTACTTTATCACACCCTGATTGATAAATCCAAGCTCGAGAACCAGGGAGTGGGAGCGACTTGCAACCGCTCTGAGTCAGGAGGGCAAGCTGACAGATGCACCATCCCCTACAAGTTCCACATTCTAACCACTCTCTGGATAAAAAAGTTTCTCCTGAATTCCACATTGGATATATTAGTGACTATCTTATACTTATGGCTCCTAGTTTTGGATTCCCCACAAGTGGAAACATCTTCGCTACATCTAATTTTGTGCTCTGCAGCTTCATTCACATTGGGCTCTGCATTGGTTTCAGGCAGCTACAGGCTTTGGCCTGGATTTTCCTCTACTATCCCATCCAAAATTGGGCGGCACAGTGGCGTAAGTACTGCGGACAATTGTGTTGTGAGGCCTACTAATCCTAACTTCAATTGCCCTCCCCTCAGGAAATTGGTTAGGCAGTAGAAACATAGAAAATAGGTGCAGGAGTAGGCCATTCGGCTCTTCGAGCCTGCATCACCATTTAATAAGATCATGGCTGATCATTCCCTCACTACCCCTTTCCTGCTTTCTCTCCATACCCCTTGATCCCTTTAGCCGTAAGGGCCGTATCTAACACCCTCTTGAATATATCCAATGAACTGGCATCAACAACTCTCTGTGGTAGGGAATTCCACAGGTTAACAACTCTCTGAGTGAAGAAGTTTCTCCTCATCTCAGTCCTAAATGGCCTATCCCTTATCCTAAGACTGTGTCCCCTGGTTCTGGACTTCCCCAACATCGGGAACAATCTACCCGCATCTAACCTGTCCAGTCCTGTCAGAATCTTGTATGTTTCTATGAGATCCCCTCTCATCCTTCTAAACTCCAATTGATCCAGTCTCTCCTCATATGTCAGTCCGGCCATCCCGGAAATCAGTCTGGTGAACATTCGCTGCACTCCCTCAATAGCAAGAATGTCCTTCCTCAGATTAGGAGACCAAAACTGAACACAATATTCCAGGTGAGGCCTCACCAAGGCCCTGTACAACTGCAGTAAGACCTCCCTGCTCCTATACTCAAATCCCCTAGCTATGAAGGCCAATATACCATTTGCCTTCTTTACCGCCTGCTGCACCTGTATGCCAACTTTCAATGACTAATGAACCATGACACCCAGATCTCATTGCACCTTCCCTTTTCCTAATCTGCCACCATTCAGATAATATTCTGTCTTCGCGTTTTTGTGCCCAACGTGGATAACCTCACATTTATCCACATTATACTGCATCTGCCATGCATTTGCCCACTCAACTAACCTGTCTAAGTCACCCTGCAGCCTCTTAGCGTCCCCCTCACAGCTCACACCGCCACCCAGTTTTGTGTCATCTGCAAACTCGGAGATATTACACTCAATTCCTTCATCCAAATTCTTGATGTATATTGTAAAGAGCTGGAGTCCCAGCACTGAGCCCTGCGGCACTCCACTGGTCACTGCCTGCCATTCTGAAAAGGACCCATTTACCCTGACTCTCTGCTTCCTGTCTGCCAACCAGTTCTCTATCCACGTCAGTATATTACCCCCAATACCATGTGGTTTAATTTTGCACACCAATCTCTTACGTGGGACTTTGTCAAAAGTCGGGTAACAGATACATACTCGAATTGGAAGGAAGTGACTAGTGGTGTCCCACAAGGATCTGTGCTGAGGCCTCAGCTAGTCACCATATTTATTAATAACTTAGATGCCACAATAGCGAGCCATCCATCCAAGTTTGCCGATGACACAAAGATTGGTGGAATAGCAAGTAGCGTAGATGGAAGCATAAAATTACAGAGACATTGATAGATTAATTGAGTGGGCAAAACTGTGGCGGATGGATTTCAATGCAAGTAAATGTGAGGTCATCCATTTTGGACCAAAAAAGAGTAGATCCGAGTATGTTTTAAATGGTGAAAAGCTAGGAACAGTGGAGGTCCAAAGAGATTTAGGGGTCCATGTACAGAGATCACTAAAATGTAGTGGACAGGTACAAAAAAATAATAAAACAGGCTAATAGAATGTTAGCCTTTATATCTAGAGGGCTAGAATATAAAAGGGAGGACATTTTGCTACAGCTATACAAAGCCCTGGTTAGACCACATCTAGAGTACTATGTATAGTTCTGGGGCCTTGGTGAACAATGGGAGCAACTCTCTATCTCATTAGCCAATGAGATTTAAAGAATGAGAAAGAAATAGAGGAACGACGGAAAAGGAAATAAGGTAAATTAGAGTCAAATTAGATAGCGAGAGAAATAGAGAAGGAAATAAAGATTGGATTAAGAGAGAGAATAAAAAGACAGAAAGGAAAAGTAACAAAAACAAAGTTTTAATTTAACATTTTAACAATCTCCAAGAACAATTTACTACCTGCAGGAATGAGTCTCCACAGTTTCAATTGTTCCCTTTCTGGGCCGGAGGGTTTGAATGGCATTGCAGGAACATAATTCTCATGAATAAAAGTGTTCTTATGTTTTTAAATGTCATCCCTAACTTTCTGCAATGAATTTAATTGCTAATTAATGCACAAACTCAACATTTTCTTGAAACTCACAGGGAGCTTGAGAGGAAGCTTCCATTTTCGTGAGGCTAATGGTGATGTGGCACAAATCATTCAGCAATTTGTGGCGATATACCACTTACCTCTTCCTCATCACAAGTTGGTTGGATTTTTACAGACTAAACGCCGCGTGCATTAAACTCGCTGTTATTTTCCCAGCAAATTCTAGACCAATAGCCAGCAAGTCAAAACTAGCCCTGGATGTAGACCCAGAGCGAGATAAGGAGAATTTTTTTACGCAGCGAGTTGTTATGATCTGGAATGTACTACCTGAAAGGGTGGTGGGAGCAGATTCCATAGTAACTTTCAAAAGAGAATTGAATAAATACTTGAAAAGGAAAAATTTGGAGGGTTACGGGGGAGAGTGGGACAAATTGGATAGCTCTTTCAAAGAGCTGGCACAGGCATGGTGGGTTGAATGGCCTCCTTCAATATTGTATGATTCTATGATATAGGCCTCAGACCAGCGGCATTGCTTTCTGGTGAGTTAACAAGGTCAATTCTGTTCTATTACATTGGGTTCCCAGATTTTCAGCAAGATTTGGGGATCACATTTTGCAGTTCCGTGAAAACCAAAATGAAAGGCTTTTCCTCCGACATGAAAACAAGTAGATTTGCTGAGCGGCAGTGGAACGAGCTTGCAGGTACAATTAATTGTGAGGACATCATATGTGTGGCGGAGCAGTTCTATGATGGCAGACCAGCTTAACCCCCACGGCAATGGTGTGAACGGCTGAAAACAGTCAATTCTCCAGGGTTTTATGCCAATCAAAGTTATGGTGAGTAATGAGTAGAACCCTGCTAAAGAAGAGTTGGATGAGACTCGTGTGGAGCATTTGCACCAGCATGGAGCAGTTGGGCCAAATGGCCTGTTTCTGTGCTATTGGGCCATGATTTGCAGCCCCTACGGGTGCGTATGAGGTGAAGGAGTTGGGGTAGTCCAGAACAAGGGGTCAAACCTTTAAATTTAGAGCTCGGCCTTTCAGGGTTGATGACAGGAAGCATTTCTTCACACAAAGGTTATTGGAATTCTGGAATTCTTTCCCCCAAAAAGCTGTTGAGGCTGGAGGTCAATTGGAAATTTCAAAACTGAGATTGATACATTTTTGGGGGGTAAAATATGGAGGGTTACAGAGGCAAGGCAGGTACAAAGTTAAGATACAGATCAGCCATGATTTAATTGAATGGTGGAACAGGCTCAAGGGGCTGAATGGCCTGCTCCTATGTTCCTAATTTGATGAGGCCCCCTCACTAGAGACGAAGGGCCATCTGTTACCTTCACAGTACATGATTGGAGCACAAGAATCCAAAAACCACAATGAATTGGGTCATTTCGAAGAAAGAGTTTCCTGGACGAATTCTGGGCCAGGCTAAGTCGCGGCAAACCAGTGCCGATCAAACCAGTGTGAGAAACCTACCTGGCGGGTTAGGTTAAGGTTGCTCCCTATGTGCGGGTGTGATGGACGCTTTGGTCTCCTTTCAATAAGCTTCCATTCTTAGTGATTCATGTCAAACTTGGCTACACTGGCCCATTAAGTGAAGCAGTTGGGAGCAAGAATAATGCTAAATTCTGGCCACCTTCTCCTGCCAAATGCCATTAGGAATGACTCATTTCTAAAAGGGTCAAGGAATCTTACAGCCTGGTTGTTAAGCTCATTAACAAGCTTGATTTCAAATTGGATGCAATTGGACACCTAATCTGTTCACAAAACCTACATTCAATGCCAGTACTTCACTGTAATTGTAAATATTTTACTAAAACATTTCTCTAACATGTGACAGTTGGAAAATCCAGCTCTACGTGTCTAGGCTGGATGCCAATCTGAGTCCTGGGGTGAAAGGTCAACATAACTATATGTTATGTATATAATAAAGGTTCAAACTGAGTACTGTTTAACTAAGCAAGGTACAACATTGCTTCTGCTTTATTTTGGCCCAAAGTGTCTGACTCACAAAATGGCTGGCCTTTTATACCAGAGCAGCACCATGTGCGTGCAAGTTTGCCCATTCTTAATAACAAATACTCTGTTGCCCTCCTTGGCAATGATCCTATCAGCGATCCATTTGGGACCATGACCATAATTCAACACATATACAGGATCATTCACAGAAATCTCGTGTGACACAGTTGCGCGATCGTAGTACCCTTGTTGACTCTGTCTTCTGTATTCAACATGTACTTAAATCCGGGTGTACAAGAGATAACTTGGTCTTAAGACCTATTTTCATCATGAGTTCAGCAGGCGAGACCCTTGTGAGTGTGTGGGGTCTTGTCCTGTAACTCAGCAGTATGCAAGACGAGCGGGTCTGCAGTGACCCTTGGGTTACTCTCCTCATGCTTTGTTTGATAATTTGTACTGCACGTTCAGCTTGCCCGTGGGACACTGGCTTGAATGGTACTGACCTTACATGTTTTATGCCGTTAAGTTTTACAAACTCCTGAAACTCCTGACTGGTGAAGCACGACCCATTGTCGCTCACCACTTTGTCAGGCAGACCATGTGTCACGAACATGACATTGAGATTCTCTATGGTTGCCATGGATGTACTGGATGACATGATTATGCATTCTATCCACTTTGAATAAGCATCCACCACCACTAAAAACATCTTGCCCAGGAAGGGACCTGCAAAATCTACATGGATCCTGGACCAAGGTTTGGATGGCCATGACCACAGACTCAGCGGCGATTCCGCTGGTGCTTTGCTGAGCTGCATGCAGGTGTTGCACGGATGTACACATGCTTGCAGCTCAGAATCAATTCTTGGCCACCATACGTGGGACCTGGCGATGGCCTTCATCATCACTATACCAGGATGTGTGCTGTGTAACTCACGCACTAACTTCTCTCTCCCTTTCTTAGACATTACAACACGATTGCCCCACAATATGCAATCTGCTTGAATAGACAGTTCGTCCTTGCGACAAATGTACGGTTTGGCCTCCTCGCTCATTTGCTTAGGTATGGCAGACCAATCCCCTTTGAGGATGCAACCCTTTAACATCGATAATATCGGGTCCTGGCTGGTCTAGGTCTTAACTTCACTCTCAAAAGCATCCATGATTAACATTAAATCTGCCGGTTGTGGCGTTTCCACTTCCGGTGTGGGCAACGGCAACCGGCTCAAAGCATTGGCACAATTCTCTGTGCCAGGTCTGTGGCAAATGACATAATCATAGGCAGATAATGTCAGCGCCCACCTTTGGATGCAGGATGAAGCGTTGGTATTGATACCTTTGCTCTCGGAAAACAACAAAATGAGCGGCTTGTGATCGGTCACTAATTTAAACCTCAGACCGAACAGGTATTGATGCATCTTTTTAACACTGTACACACATGCTAAAGCTTCTTTTTCTACCATACTGTAGGCTCTTTCTGCTTTAGACAAACTTTTGGATGCATACGTGACAGGTTGAAGTTTCCCCGACTCATTGGCTTGTTGTAACATGCAACCAATTCCATATGACGATGCATCACAGGCCAAAACTAAACATTTGCAATGGGTCATAATGTACCAGCAGCTTGTTCGAGCAAAACAGATAGGTGGCTTTCTCGCAGGCTCTGTCTTGCAATGCGCCCCACACCCAGTTGTTGCTTTTTCTCAATAGCATGTGCAGTGGTTCAAGTAAGGTGCTCAATTTAGGTAGGAAGTTACCAAAGTAGTTGAGAAAGCCAGGAACGAACGCAGCTCCATTACATTCTGCGGCTTGGGTGCATTCTTGATGGCTTTGGTTTCCACGTCAATAGATCTGATGCCATCAGCGGTGATTTTCCTCCCAAGGAATTCGACCTCCGGTGCCTTGAAGACGCACTTCGGGCATTTAAGTCTAAGTCCCACTCTGTCCAAATGCAGTAGAACCTCTTCCAGGTTGTTCAGATGTTCCTTGGAGTCACGACCGGTGATCAGGATGTCATCTTGGAACATGACGGTTCTGGGAACAGATTTCAGTAGACTTTCCATATTCCTCTGGAATATTGTTGCAGCCAAGCGAATTCCAAACGGGCATCTGTGGTAAATAAATAGTCCTTTGTGCGTGTTAATGCATGCAAGGCTCTTCGACATCTCAACCAACTCCTGCGTCATATAGGCCAACAAGTCCAGTTTTGTGAACGACGTCCCTCTGGCTAGCGTCGCAAACAAGTCATTAGCCTTCGGTAACGGGTACTGATCTTGTTTCGAAACCCTGTTGATCGAAGCTTTGTAGTCTCCACAGATTCTGACTGTACCATCACTTTTCAGCACAGGAACAATGGGGCTGGCCCATTCATTAAATTCGACCGGTGATATGACCCCTTCATGCTGAAGTCTGTCCAGTTCAATTTCGACCTTCTCCCTCATTATATACGGCACTGCCCGTGCTTTATGATGGACGGATCTTGCACCTGAGTCCACATGGATCTGCACCTTGGCTCCCGTGAAGTTGCCGATACCCGGTTTGAACAGTGAGGGCAACTTGCTCAATACTTGGGCACATGTATCTTCCGACGACGACAACGCCTTTATGTCATTCCAGTCGCATCTGATTTTCTCCAACCAGCTCCTGCCGAGCAGCATTAGGCCATTGCCTGGAACAATCCACAGGGGTAACTCGTGAACCGCACCGTTATATGACACATTAATTTGTGCGCTGCCAATCACCTTTATCTTTGATGTACGTACGCAGCTTGGCGTTAACAGGGCTGAGCCTGAGCCTCACAGTCTTAGCATCCCACAGCTTATTAAATGCCCTCTCGTTCATGATCGATTGACTCGCCCCTGTGTCCAGTTCTATCGATACCGGTATCCCGTTAAACTTCACATTAATCAAAATTGGTTTACTCTTGGTTATGAAAGAGTACAGTCCATACACTTCCTCCTCTGGCATCTCGGATTGCGTATCCAGATCCGTGCTAGTCTGACTCTCATCCTCCACGTGGTGTGTCGCAGCTCGCTTGCTCATCTGCGGACACTTGCGCTGGAGATGCCCCACTCTCAGACAGCCTTTGCAACTATATTGCTTAAATCGGCACTGCTGGTGCCAGTGATTTCCCCCACAACGCCAACACGGAGAAGTGGGATACATTCCCGCTGGTGGACTTTGGGCAGCCACAGGTTTTGCAAATGCAGCCGAATAGGCACTGCCATGTGCCGCTCTGCCGAACACCGAATCAATCGCATTTACAGTACTTGCCAAGGTTCGGTTCTTCACCGATATTTGCTTTAGACTCCTGTCCATCGTCATACATGATTGAACGATCTGGATGGTCCTTTTTAAATCCAACTCCTCCACCGCCAGAAGTTTGCGCAGGATCACCTCGTGGTTGATACCGATAATAAAGAAGTCCCGCAGCATGTCTGCCAACACCGTCCTGAACTTGCACAGTCCCGCTAGACGTCTCAGGTCGGCAACGAATTCTGTCATGCTCTGGCCCTTCGATCAAATGTGTGTATAAAACCTGTATCTCGAGATGATGATGCCGTCGTCTGGCTTAAGGTGCTCCCATACCAATGTACACAACGCTTTGTACATTTTCTCTGTTGGATCACTAGGCATGAGTAGATTCTTTATCAGACTGTAGATCTTTGAAGCGCACACTGTGAGGAACATGGCCCAGCGCCGATCTGCATCGTCGACCCCCTTCATTTTGTTGGCCACGAAGAACTGGCTCAAACGGCTCACAAAGTCTGCCCAATCTTCTCCCTCCACGAATCGCTCTAAAAATCCAATCGTGCTCATTTTGCAAACAAAG
The DNA here is from genome assembly GCF_044704955.1 of Pristiophorus japonicus. NCBI lineage: Eukaryota > Metazoa > Chordata > Chondrichthyes > Pristiophoridae > Pristiophorus > Pristiophorus japonicus. The sequence continues at coordinate 62,046,112 of NC_091996.1, forward strand.
GTTCTTGTATTCTCGTCACCAAATGTTATGTATGCAATAAAGGTACAAACTGAGTACTGTTTAACTGAACAAGGTACAACCTTGCTTCTGCTTTATTTTGGCCCAAAGTGTCTGACTCACAAAATGGCTGACCTTTTATACTAGAGCAGCATCATGTGCGTGCTACTCAGTGGCCTCCAGCAATGACACCATCTGGTGGCCAGAAACAGCATGTACATACATGACACTATAATACATGGTTCCTCTCACATCACAAGCTGAAGCTCTCCATCACAAGGGTGGCCAACCTTCCAGAACAGTCGTGGAGTCTCCAGGAATTGAAGATTAATCTCCCGGTCACTGCTGCAAGCAAATCCAGGAGAAAAATCTGAGGAGCATATAAAAGTTCTGTGTTTTTTTTTCATTTTCTTTGAACACTTGTGCTGGCCGACCAATAGCGGGAGCGCGGGGGCGGGGCAATGGGAGGCGGGAAATAGTATAATATAATCTCCATGAATACATCCAATCACAGTTAGCAACCCTTTTCAATCACCCAGAATCTTATGGTTCACTGAGAGGTCCTTACAGGGTTATTGACAAACTGATAAAATGAGAGATCCTTACAGGGTTATTGACAAACTGATACAGTGAGAGGTCCTTACAGGGTTATTGACAAACTGATACAGTGAGAGGTCCTTACAGGATTATTGACAAACTGATAGTGAGAGGTCCTTACAGGGTTGTTGACAAACTGATAGTGAGAGGTCCTTACAGGGTTGTTGACAAACTGATACAGTGAGAGGTCCTTACAGGGTTATTGACAAACTGATACAATGAGAGATCCTTACAGGGTTATTGACAAACTGATACAGTGAGAGGTCCTTACAGGGTTATTGACAAACTGATACAGTGAGAGATCCTTACAGGGTTATTGACAAACTGATACAGTGAGAGGTCCTTACAGGGTTATTGACAAACTGATACAGTGAGAGGTCCTTACAGGGTTATTGACAAACTGATACAGTGAGAGGTCCTTACAGAATTATTGAGAAACTGATACTACGAGAGGTCCTTACAGGGTTATTGACAAACTGATAGTGAGAGGTCCTTACAGGGTTGTTGACAAACTGATACAGTGAGAGGTCCTTACAGTGTTATTAAGAAACTATCAAATATTCTCCAAAGGTAATAGAAAAGCTAATTTAGTGAAGCATGCCTCAAGGGTCATAGGAAGATGAGAGTGTTCGTAGGGTCATCGGGTAAAGTGAGGGCCACTTGAGAAATGACTTTCACTTCTGACCCACAGATGGTGAGTAGTCAAGACATGCTTCCAATAGATGCTAAATAGCAAAACAGTAAAACACAATGATTTCCACCTTGTGCTGCGTTCAATTAGATTTTCTTTTATAACAGAATTCACTTAAAGATTACCTGTGGAAGTGGACCTATTTCACTCCTGCAAGGTCAACCTTGTTTTTTTAGCTACTGGATGAGAATAATTTAAATGTTTACAGTTTGATTTACCCAGTTCCAGATGTTTGCGGTGCTTGGAATGCGGAGAGTAAAGTTTCCAATGTGCTTAAGGTCTCATTCGAATTCCACAGGATGACCTCCAGTCTGCCTCGCTTCTGTGAGACATTCACATGCCCTGATCCCATCCGGCTAATGCAGTGCGCGAGTCGGGACCATACGGCTGCTGACGTTAGAGACTGTACTTTGACGTCAAAGGGCCTCACAGATTCACTGCGCCTAGCTTGGTAAGAGAGCACGGCTCATAAGACAGGCAAAGTTCTGTGAAGGTAGATTTGAAATTGATGGACAGAAGGTACACAAGCAGACTGGTGGAATGCAAGAGTTACGGGAAGGTTGGAACATGCAGCAACAGTGTTCAGGGCTCGGAGGCCATTCGGGTTGGGCCCTCTCGCCTTAAGCAGATCACAAGTAAGTGCTACATCTTCAGTGAGTCATTTCCCGTCACTCTATCACCGGGCTGTCAATGAGCGAGGGCACAGGGCTGATGCTTTATACAGTAGCTCTAAGTCTCTCTTCACTTTGAGCTGTGCAACACACCCACATACGTCCCCACATTGGGCCTGTGCTTTGCTGCCCCACTTGGGGCCGAGTCACCAGATGGAAGCGCAAGGCAGAGGCCAGATGTTCACTGAAAATGTCGGTGCGGCTGGCCTCATTCAGTGTGTTGGAACCATGACACATTGGGTTGGAGTGGGGATGAAACTCTACAGGGGGTGGAACTCAATGGGGGTAAAATTCTACTGGGGTAAAAGTCGCCTTGGGTGGGTATGCAAATGGGCGGTATCGCATCTGGCACCTGTTATACGTACTGTCCAATACTGACTTCAGTGGCACTGAATATCAGGCGGGGAGTATAACTGGCAGCAGATGCAACAGTGCCCAAGGAGATTTTCACCGCTTTTATCCCATTCTGCCGTCAAAGTTTCGGGGGGGTAATCCTGTCCGCGTGTGTAAGTGGACGTTTCCGCCAAAGACTTGACACAGAGCGGGATGAGTGCCGGGGAAATTCACCCCCAGCGAGAAATTGCACTCGAGGTAAAGTGTTGTTTGTGTGCTGCTAATTCAACATTTCCATTTGCTCCCAGCAAGGCCAGTGCTGCACCCAAGTATTATACACATCAGAATACTCAGCCCATGTGTGGGATGACAAAACTACAGCTGTACTGTTGGATGGTTTCAGTTCATGTGAGCATGAAGATCGCCCACATTAATAGTTATACTTAAATCATAGGGACAGCACCGGGAGGGGAGAGGAACCTGCTGGGCTTGGCTCTCTGATATAATCTCATCCAAATACAAGTTACAAGGGGCAGATTGGCTAACTCTCTTTCCAAGACAAATGATATACATTAGGAGAAGAAAAAGGGAAAGGATGATTTGGAGAAAAAATTACAGATTTGCAAAAAACGGTAACATGGTTTTCTTCTTTAAAGCAATTTATTTTGGTACTAAAATTCTACAATTAACAACACATTACCTGTTGAGACCAGGTATTGGTTTACAACAACAACACATTGCATTTATATAGCACCTAGAACCTAGTAGAAACGTCCCAAAGGCACGTCACAGGAGCGTAATCAGACGGAATTCGACACCGAGCCATTTAAGGAGATATGAAGAAAGATGGCCAAAAATATGGTTAAAGGGGTCGATTTTAAGGACCGACTTAAAGGAGAGGTAGAGATGTGGAGAGATTTAGGGAAGGAATTGCTGAGCTTAGGGCATAGGCAGCTGAAGGCACAGCCACAAATGATGGAGCGATAGAAATCAGGCATGCAGAAGAGGCCAGAACTGGAGGAATGCAGAGATCTCGGAGGGTTATAGGGCTGGAGGGATTTGAACACAAGGCATTGCCGAATCAGGACTCAATGTGGGTCAGAGAGCACAGGGGCGATGGGTAAAATATAGTAAAATAATTTGCACATCAGCACAGAGCAGCCAACCTGAGAGGTCCGAAGTATAGTCTGATATTGCCTCTGGGCAATGCTCTTGGATTAATTCCAAGTTGAACAGCTATGAACAACAGTACTGTTCTCATGGCTAGGTTGTTCCACATATCGCTAGGCTGCTCTTCACAGTGTTCATGTACTCTTCGTGTTGCTATGGTAATTCTGCATTGCTATGATGTTCTTTATGTGTTAAACTGGGTTTCACCTTGAGGTGCTGCCAGTCACATCATTCCCTCTAGTTTCATAGAATCATAGAATAATGCAGCATAGAAGGAGGCCATTCGGCCCATTGGACCTGTGCCGGCTCTTTGGAAGAGCTATCCAATTCATCCCACTCCCCTGCTCTTTCCCCATAGCCCGGTAATTTTCTCTCCTTCAAGTATTTACCCAATTCCCTTTTGAAAATCACTATTGAATCAGCTTCCACTGCCCTTTCAGGCAATGCATTCCAGATCATAACAACTCGCTGCGTATTATTTTTTCATGGTGCCTCTGGTTCTTTTGCCAATTATCTTAAATCTGTGCCCTCTGGTTACCGACCCTTCTGTCATTGGAAACCGTTTCTCCGTATTTACTCTATCAAAGCACTTTATGATTTTGAACACCTCTATCAAATCTGCCCTTAATCTTCTCAGCTCTCAAGAGAACAACCCCAGTTTCTCTAGTCTCTCCTCATAACTGAAGCCTTTCATCCTGAGTACTATTCTAGTAAATCTCCTCTGTCCCCTAAGGCCTTGACATCCTTCCTAAAGTGTGGTGCAAAGAATTGGCCCCAATACTCCACCTGGGGCCTAACCAATGTTTTATAAACGTTTAGCATAACTTCCTTGCTTTTTTAACAGCCTTCTTACTTGTACTGCTACCTTCAAAGATTTGTGTACACACACCCAGGTCTCTCTGTTTTGGCACCCTCTTTAAAATTGTACCATTTAGTTTGTATTGTCTCTCCTCATTCTTATTACCAAAATGAATCACTTCACATTTCTTTGCGTTAAATAATTTTTTTAAAGATTTCTCATCTTCAGTGGTTCAGGCCTCTGGTCAAGCCTGGGCCCTCTCCCTCATGTTAGAGGATGCCTAGTGTGGAGCAGGGGGAAGTCATGAGTGTGTTCAGGAGGGATTCAAGCCTGAGGCACTGGCAGGAGAGGAGGTTGGCTGCGAGTAGCATTGAGGGGGGCCTGCAGGAGGGAGTATGGTGGCAGAGGCTTGGGGAAGGCGCGAGATAAGAGGGGAGCAGACTGAGTTGGGAGACAGTAAGCAGAGGGATAGAGGAGCTTGAGTTTTGGACACAGGCAATATATGCATATAAAGGATCATAGAAATAGACTCTTGGAAAATTCCATATACAGTGTGCAAGAGAAACTAAACATGGCTCAAAGGAGTCCTTAGCCTTAACCCCCCAGCTTAATACAGGAATAGGAAGATGGTAGCCAGGGTTCCAAGACTGCCCAAGACCGTCATTAGGTTCGGGTCGAGCTGCTGGTCAGACAGGATGGGTTTGTCCTGGTCCTGGTCAGTGGATGGAAGGCAGTTGAAAGGTTTGAGGCTGTCCAGTGGGTCCAGCAGCTGGCACTCAATGATGCAGGGTAGTTCAGATGATGAACGTACAGGATGCCTGTCAAATGGTGATCTGGGGCTAATGCTGTCTTCACACCTCCTATGAGCAGGTACTTTAAGGCCTTGCACCTGAAGGGAAATCCTCAGGCTTTTTCTTTGGCTGCAGTCATTAGCCCAGGAAATTGTCAGTCAGTCAATGTCCAGGGTGCCTGACTGCAGGACCAGGTTTTATGTTGCGAAGCTGTTCCTCATATCACCAGACTCTTCCTCATCACCAGACTCGTCCTCACATTACCAAACTCTTCCTCATATCACCAGATTCTTCCTCATCACCAAACTCTTCCTCATCACCAAACTCTTCCTCATCTCCAGAATCTTCCTCACATCATCAGACTTTCCTCGCATCACCAGACTCTTCCTCATCACCAGAATCTTCCTCATCACCAGACTCGTCCTCACATTACCAAACTCTTCCTCACATCACCAAACTCTTCCTCACATCACCAAACTCTTCCTCACATCACCAGACTCTTCCTCACATCACCAGACTCTTCCTCACATCACCAGACTCTTCCTCACATCACCAAACTCTTCCTCATATCACCAGACTCTTCCTCACATCACCAAACTCTTCCTCACATCACCAGACTCTTCCTCACATCACCAAACTCTTCCTCATATCACCAGACTCTTCCTCACATCACCAAACTCTTCCTCACATCACCAAACTCTTCCTCACATCACCAAACTCTTCCTCACATCACCAGACTCGTCCTCACATCACCAGACTCTTCCTCACATCACCAGACTCTTCCTCACATCACCAGACTCTTCCTCACATCACCAAACTCTTCCTCATATCACCAGACTCGTCCTCACATCACCAAACTCTTCCTCACATCACCAAACTCTTCCTCACATCACCAGAATCTTCCTCATCACCAGAATCTTCCTCATCACCAGACTCGTCCTCACATTACCAAACTCTTCCTCACATCACCAGAATCTTCCTCACATCAACAGACGCTTTCTCATTGTTATGTCCTTAGATGCTCTACTCCATGAGGCGATGTGTTGTACTTGAACTGTAGTGACCTTAGTCCTTTCTTTGTTAACTCCAGAGTGAGGATCACCCCTGGTGGCCTGCCTTTTATACTAGGCCAGGCACACCAGTACGGGTAACCTACAAGTCTCCCACTGTTGTGCCCTCTGGTGGCACACCTTCTGATAGTACCAACAGTAGCCATGTTGGATACATGACATCATTCTCCCCTGAGCCTTTATGGCAAATCGCCTCTGCATTGACTGTGCTCTGGGCTTAGCTCTATGTGGGCTCTATCTGGTTGACCCTTGGCAGGTTGTTTCAATCTTGGGTGAGTGGTTGGTGCTGGTGGTTGCTGTTTGTGTGTGTCCCTGACCACTCCATTCTCTCCTCCCCCCACCCCCCCCCCCCCACTCCCCACACACATATAGATTATGCCGGAGACTCATTGCATTCATATACATTGAAGTTCAGGAAAACAGGTTTGCATTACATTTGTGGTTCAGTTGTGAGACAAGTAAGTTAGACTGGTGAGATACTTTATCGATGCAGTGACAGGTATATAAGGACATACTAGTTCCAGAACTATTGGATTGTGTCCCTGCAGTCTGGTGGCGGTGCAGTGCCCAGTGCTGGCAGTGGGAACCCGTTGGCTCGAGTTGCCTGCTCTTGGGGCTGTTGCCGTGGTCCCTAGCGTCGGGCTGGTTCACAGATGCCTGAGCCTTCCCTGTCCTTTCTTTGCGCCCTGGGTCGCTGCTGCTCTCTGTCGAGCTGTCGCCTAGCAGTGCACAGGGAACTGCTGACTTGCTGGCCTGAGCGTCGTTTGCTTTAGGATCCTGGCTGGTCCGGTCCCCTTTGGGGGAACTGTGGCGGGTGACCCTTCACTTACGGGTATGGCGTTGGTGGCGATGGGGTCTGGGGACTGCGCCTTAGCACAGTCTGCTTTTTCAGGCTCGTGGCAGTTGATGCCATCGAGTGCCCGAGAGGTGGAGCTGGTCAGGGGCAGGTTATCGATACCAGTGCCATTGCCCTGCTGAGGTCGCTTGCTCTGTAGCTCGTGTGTGTTGGCTGCTTGTGGCCACACTCCATGGTGCATGACTCTGGTCCCCGGGACGCAGGCTACAGCATTGGGTAGCTCGCTGGATCTGTGTGCTCCCGATGGATGTCTGACCGTTGCATTGGCTGCGTGCAGTTGAAATCCTACATTGCACAACTTTTCATTACTTATGATGGACACTCTGTGGGTCCGATCGCGATCGCGCGACTTTTGCTCGATGGTTGCATGTACACAATTCAGATCATCAATTACACATTTTACATAATCGCGCAACTTTTCCTTGCTCATTGCATGTACACAACTCTGATTATCACTTACACATTTTACATGATCAATTACACATTCTGTCTCTGACTTACAGTTACTATTACATTGCTTAAGTGTGTGGAACTGTCCCTTTAATTGTAGTGGGTTGCAGGCCTTCTTTGGTGCCATGTGTTGCTCCATCAGCGCTGCACCTCGTGGTCTGGCCGCAGCCATCTTTTTCTTCAGCGCCTCATCTCGTGGTTTGGGCGCCATCTTTCCTCCATCCACGATGTCGATCCGCGGTGATCCTCTTCTCCCTGGGTTCTGCTACTGATGCTGGGATCTGATTTTCTTCCCCCGGAGTCCTGCCACTGGAGCTGGAAGGTGCGTTCAGGTCGTCTCAGCTGGATCATCTCCACGCAGTCGTGCTGAGTGGTCTGTGCCTCAGGTGTTGTGCTGGTCTGCTCTCTGGTGCCGGATCCACCCTCAGGTGAGGGCATGCTTTGCCTCTGAGCGCAGAGGGCTTCGATCGCTGGAGGGGTGAAGTCTTCCCACTTCCAATGGATCTTCTCCATCCACCTTCTGCTGAGTAGTGTTGGTCCATCACCTGCAATAATCCACAGAGGTAGCTTGTGCACCGCGCCATCATGGAGTACCTTTACATTCGCGCTGCCAATGACTAGAATGATTTCATCGGAGTAGGTGTGCAGCTTTGCCTGAACCAGGATCAACTTGGGTCGTTCAGCTTGGTTGTCCCATAGCCTCTCAAAGGCTTCTTGCTTCATCACTGACTGGCTCGTCCCCGTGTCCACTTCCATGAAGACTGGAACGCCATCTATCTCGACTTCCATCTTCAGCAGGGAACACTCGGTGGTGCAGGTAAATATGCTATGTGCCTCATCGTGGGACTGGGCTGCCTCTCTGCCTATCGTTTCATAATCCGCTCTGGATTCATGGCCATTTGCAGACTCTTCATCGACACAGTGAGTCATATTTCGCTTACACATTCGCTGGAGGTGGCCCTTTGTGCTGCAGCCTTTGCATACATAGTCTTTAAAGCGGCACTGGTAAGCCCTGTGATTCCCTCCGCAACGCCAGCATGGAGCTACTCGAGTAGCCTCCCTCGGCGGACTCTGAGTTAAGGGACTCGGGGTGGGGGGGGGGGGGGGGGGGGGGGGGGGGGGGGGCGCCTGTTCTCTCTTCCCTGAGAGGGGTCGCGCTCTACAGTCCAGCCTCTAAATGGCGCCACTCTCTGCACAGTACCTGCCGGATTTGAGTCCTGAGGGTGAATCATCTGCCTAGTGCCGCAGGTCGAGGTCATGAATGACTGGCTCACAGAGATGGCCTTCTGCAGTGTGACTGTGGTATCCGTCGACAGTAGCTTGTGAAGAAGGCCCTCATGGCCAATTCCAATGACAAAAATGTCCTGCAGCGCTTCGTTGAGGTGGTTGCCGAACTCGCACGGTGCTGCCAGCCTCCTGAGATCTGTGGCGTATTTCACGATTTCCTGGCCTTCGGGCTGTCGGTGGGTATAGAACCAGTGTCTGGCTATAAGGATGCTCTCCTTGGGCTTGAGTTGCTCATGGATCAGGGTTACAAGCTCCTTGTACGTCTTGGTTGTTGTCTTCGCTGGTGCCAGCAAATCATTGACGAGGCCATAGACGGGCCCGCAACTGGTTAACAAGATAGCTCTGCACTTATCAGCCAGTGTGGCCGGGTCGTCTCTTGCCAGGTCGTTTGCTGTGAAGAAATGTTCGAGCCTCTCCACAAAGGTGTCCCAATCATCACCATCGGCGAACTACTGCAACGTACCAAGGGTAGCCATTTTCGCGTGAAAGTTAGTAATCTCGTCGCCAATTGTTGTGTCCTTAGATGCTCTAGTAATGACTCCATGAGGCAATGTGTTGTACTTGAACTGTAGTGACCTTAGTCCTTTCTTTGTTAACTCCAGAGTGAGGATCACACCTGGTGGTCTGCCTTTTATACTAGGCTAGGCACATCTGTACAGGTAACCTACAAGTCTCCCACTGTTGTGCCCTCTGGTGGCACACCTTGTAATAGTACCAACAGTAGCCATCTAGGATACATGACACTCATCACCAGACTCTTCCTCATCACCAGATTCTTCCTCACATCACCAGATTCTTCCTCACATCACCAGGCTCTTCTTCATATGTCCGCACTCCTGCCAGGCACCAGCAGAGGGAGGTAGGCACAGATTTCCTGTTGGAGGAGTCCCCAGAAAGGAGCCTGATGCCTAAAAGTTGAGGGCAGCGGTGACCTTCATTGCCACAGAGAGGTGAAGGTAGCCCAAGATCTTCAGATCACAGAAATGCCCTATTTCATCTTTTCAGAACTCCTCTGATGCAGAGTTCCTCAGAACGAGTTGCCAGTAATGGCCTTGCCTTCGTAGACTAAAGGAGCTGTGGAAGAGTCACAGGTGGAGCTCCAAGGAGAGGGAGGAGGGTGAAATCAGGTTGTGCCCATCCAGCTTATGGTAGATAGTTGAGAGTAGCATTGGCACAGCCCTGAAAAACCATTTCACCCCAAGCGCCCTCACCGCCGGTGTTGGTATATGAGGGCCAGATTTCCCAGCCCGCGATACAGGCAGGGCACCTCGCCCCACAGCTATGCATGTTGTGTGCTCGCCACCCACGGTGTTACATCCAATCAACAAAATGGATGGAAAACTGTGGGCAGTGCACCAGCCAGTGATTTCCGATATGGTGGACCAGTCGGAGAGGCTCCTTCTAGTAGGGCGAATGTGGGTGACAAGCTTCAGCTCGCAATGGAAAATCAGCTGGATGGAGTGCACAGCCGGCAGCTGAGTCCTGCGGGGGCGCAGAGCAGATGCCTGGGAGAGTTGAAGGGGCCGGTTGTGAGAACAGGCCATCAGCGGCCTGGAAGTTTGTTGTTGGACCCGGAGAAATACAGCTGATCTATCTAGTCCCACAAACCACTTCCTTTACATGAGAGATCTCCAGGGGTCTCTCTAAGGTCTGCCAGTTAGGCCTCTCAACGGCCAGAGAAAAGCGGCTGGCATGCGACATGCACACTCCACCATTTCTCTTTGGAAGTTGCCATTGGGATTCTACAATAAGCATAGTACCCCCCCCGCACCCCCCCGCCCCCCCCATCGCTCCATTGGTGGAACTAAACCGTCTGTCGCCTGCTTCGGGCGGGGGTGCTAGGCATCCATTTAAAGGCCTGCCTGAAAATTGATTCAGGCGGGCAAACGGTGCATGTGGTCCCCACTGGATGGTCAACTGCAGATCCCACATTTTTCAGACCAGAAACGGCGAGGCCAGCAGTTGACAGTGTCCCTCGCCTGCCACCCCTCCATTTACGCACAGAAATGAGATTTCCATCGTTCGATAAAGTTTCAGCAGCGGAGTGGCAGAAGCTCTAAGGAATTCTCCAGTCACTGTGTCAGAAGATGACTTGATGTCCAAGTTAGTCCCTTTTGAGATGATAAAAGCTGCAAATGTACAAGCTGGGGGGAAGTCAAGTTCATTGGCCCCAGTATTTCTTTCCCCCACCCCGCACACCCTTTCCCGGGCATGGGGTCGGAAAATCGCATCGGGAGTACCCTTCGCCTGTCCTAGCCACTGGAGTTACCAATTTCAGTGGGCTTGGACAGTAGCATGAACCGGTCACACTGTCATGCGGACCCTCACCGGCAGGGTTTCGTACCAGCGATTGGGAGCAGCGTCAGAGTTTAGCAGCAGGCCTGGCCAAGGAGTGAATTTCCACTGGAATGATAGGGTTCCTCTTCGCTGTGTTGTTGGGCCTTTTCAAACTCTCCAGGACAAGGCCAAGCGTTAGCCTTCTGCGGCACCACTGGATGTGGGCCGCCTTTGATCCGAGATATGAGGAAATTGAGCTGGGAGAGTTAAGGAATACTGTTCCCACCTCATTTACATTACAAAACTGGCCTACATCACTTGCAAGTGTCATCTGTGACTCAGTGGGTAGCACTCTCGCCTTTGAGTCAGAGAGTCATGGTCTCAAGTTCCACTACAGGGACTTGAGTACATTATCTAGGCTGAAGCTGAGTGAGTGCTGCACTGTCAAAGGTGCTGTCTTTTCAAATGAAACGTTAAATCGAGGCCTCTCAGGTCCCACTGCACTATTTCAAAGAGGAGCAAAGGAGTTTTTCCTGGTTGTAATGAAGCTCAACGGAGGCTCGAGGAACAGGCCTCATCTTTAGATTCGGCACTTTACAGCCTTCCGGACTCAACTTTGAGTTCAATAATTTCAGGTCGTAACCACTGCTCCCATTTTTCAGACAGCAGTTGCTGGTAATAATTCCACTGATACCATTTACACCTCCTCTAGACCCATCTCTTCTTTCTTTACTTGCCCCATTACCATCGCCTTTTACCTTGCACCATCATCCCTTTTGTCATTTAATCTCTTCTGCCTTCCACCTTTTCACAGACCTTCCCTTTTGTTCTATCCTCCCTTCCCCGCCCCCGCTTCCCCTGCTCTGTACTTACAGCATGGAAGCCCCGACCTGAGTGAGAACACCAGCAGCAGGTCGGGGCCATAAAAGGAGCGGAGGTGCGGCGGCCCGGGAGCAGCGTGGAGGCCACTTCAGGGAATAGCGCGAGCTGGTGCAGGAGGGCGATGGCAGCGAGGGGTGACGTCATCAGGGTCCGGGTCGGTGATTGGAGCATGGGCAGGTGCAGTAGGAGCGGCGAGAGACTGTGGAGGAATGTGACCGGGGCCCAGGAGAGGCATGGGTTCGGGGCCAGGGTCCCAGGGGCAGCATGAGCCAGCCCACACTGCATATGTGTGCGCACTAGGCCCGTGCAGCAGAGTGTGGTGGCTGATGTGCAACGGCCACCACACGTTAAAAAAATCCATGCACAGGCATCTTCCACCCTTCAGGATGTAGTTCAGGACCTGGAATATTAGGTCCTTCATTGAAACACCTGTGAACTCATCCCTTTTTTGGCATGGAAGCAAGTCATCCTCAATACGAGGGACTGCCTATGATGATGATGATGATGATGATGACTTGCTTAAAACCTGTTACACTTCTAACTTTTTCCAGTTCTGATGAAAGGTCGTTGACCTGAAACATTAACTCTGTTTCTCACTCCACAGATGCTGTCTGATCCGCTGACTATTTCCAGCATTTACTGTTTCTATTTTTGAGTTTTTCCTGATGTCCTGACCAACATTTATCCTACATTGTAGCAGTGACTACAACTTAATTGGCTGTAAAGTGTTTTGGGATGTCATGAAAGGCGTTATAGAAATACAAATTCTTTTTTATTTTTTCGGTAGTTCCTGAGCATTACCTAGATACTGCAGAGAAAAAAAGAAACTGAGAATGCTGCAAATCTGTGGAAAGCGCAGAGGATCGACATTTCAGGTAGAAAGAACCCTTCATGATACAGAGAGGAATATTGGATTGAGGCCATTATCTCCAATCTAACTGATCAGGTGTCACCTTGAAAGAAAGACAGTTGCAGGGTAATTCTTCATTGCTGAGGTCCCAATAAGGAAACCACACTCAAAGGGAGCAAGGTCAGAGACAGGCTCATAGAATGATATAGCACAGAAGGAGGCATTTGGCCCATTGTACCTGTGCTGGCTCTTTACATAAGAACATAGGAAATAGGAGCAGGAATAGGCCATACGGCCCCTCGAACCTGCTCTGCAATTTAATATGATCATGGCTGATCCGAACATGGACTCAGGTCCACTTCCCTGTCCGCTCCCCATAACCCCTTATTCCCTTATCGTTTAAGAATGAGCGATCCAATTAGTCCCACTCTCTGCAATTTTTTCTTCTTCAATTGTTTATGCAATTCCCTTTTGAAAGTTATTATTGAATCTACTTCCACCACCCGTTCAGGCAATGCATTCCAGATCATCACAACTGGCTGCATAAAAAAATTTTCTCCTCGTCTTTCCTCTGGTTCTTTTGCCAATTAACTTAAATCTGTGTCCTTTGGTTATCAGCCCTTCTGCCACTGGAAACCATTTCTCTTTATTTTCTCTATCAAAACCCTTCAAATAACCTTCTCTGGTCTAAGGAGAATAATCTCAGCGTCTCTAGTCACTCCACATAACAGAAGTCCCTCATTGCTGGTAGCATTCTCGTAAATCTCCTCTGCACCCTCTCTAAGCCCTTGACATCCTTCCTAAAGTGCGGTGCCCAGACTTGGTCTGAAAGGTTTCTTTGGTATTAAGTTTCATTACTACTCATTCTCAATCCAGCATTCATAGGATTACATAGTATATATATAGCACAGAATCAGGTCATTCAGCCTATGTCGGTGTTTATGCTCCATTCAAGCCTCCTCCTGTCTTTCCTCATCTAACCCTATCAGCATAACCCTCTCTTCACTTCTCTTTCGTATGCTCATCTAACCACCCCTTAAATGCTTCTATACTATTTGCTTCAACCACTCCCTGTGGTAGCAAGTTTCATATTCACACCACTCTTTGGGTAAAGAATTTTCTTCTGAATTCCCCATTGGATTTCTTGGTGACTATCTTATATTGATGGCATCTAGTTTTGCTCTTACTCCACAAGTGCAAACAGTCTCTCTGTATCTACTCTAGCAAAACCTATCATGATGTTAAAGACCTCTATTAGGCCTTCTGTTTTCAAGACCCAGCTTGTTCATCCTTTCCTGATAGGTGTACCCTCGCATTTCTGGTATCATCCTTGTAAATCTTCTCTGCACCCTCTCCAGTGCCTCTATTTGCTTTTTATAATATGGCGATCAGAATTGCACACAGTACTCTAAGTGTGGTCTAACCAAGGTTCAATTCAAGTTTAGCATAGCTTCACTACTTTTCAATTCTATCCCTCCTAGAAATAAACCCTAATGCTTGTTTTTTTATGGCTTTGTTAACCTGTATCAATACTTTTAGTGATTTGTGTATTTGAAATCCTAGATCCCTTTGCTCCTCTATCCCATTTAGATTCTTATTTTGTAATATGTGACCTCCCTATTTTTCTTACCAAAATGTAATAACTCACATTTATCTGTGTTGAATTTCATTTGCCAATTATATGCCCATTCTGCAAGTTTATTAATGTCTTCTTGTAATTTGTTGCAGTCCTCCTCAGATTTGACTATTCCCATGCCACCCCATCCCCCCACCCAAAAAAATTGGTGTCATCTGCAAATTTAGAAATTATCTTTTTGACTCCAAAGTCTAAATCATTAATATAAATTTTGAACAACAGTGGTCCCAGCACTGATCCTTGTGGAACACCGCTTCCCGCCTTCTGCCCCGCTGAACAGCTACCCTTTACTCCTACTCTTTGTTTTCAGTCTTGAAGCCAGCTAACAATCCATTCTGCTACTTGTCCCCTGACTCTGCATTCTCTGACCATATTCATTAGTCTATTATGTGGTACCTTATCGAAAGCCTTTTGAAAATCTAGATAAATTACATCTACTGTGTCTACTCTCTCTGTTACTTCTTCCAAAAAATCAGTGTGGTTAGTCAAGCAGGACTTTCCCTTTTGAAATCCATGCTGACTGCTTTTTATTATATTTTTCATTTCTAGATGTTGTTCTATTTTCTCCTTTAGTAGGGATTCCATTATTTTTCCTATCACCAATGTTAAGCTGACTGGCCTATAGTTCCCTGAACATGTTCTATCTCCCTTCTTAAATATAAGTATTACATTAGCTATCTGCCTTTTACTAACAAATGATTAAATATGTGTAGTAATGCCTCTGCTACTTCTTCCCTAGATTCTTTTTAAATGAGCAGATGTAATCCACCTGGTCCTGGAGTTTTATCTCCTTTAAGTTTCATTAGTTTATTTAGTATGTCGTCGAACTACAGTACGCGGACGACGCTTGCGTCTGCGCACATTCGGAGGCTGAACTCCAAGCCATCGTCAACATCTTCACCGAGGCAAACGAAAGCATGGGCCTTACACTAAACATTTGTAAGACAAAGGTCCTCCACCAACCTGACCCCCGCTACACAGCACTACCCCCGCCCCCCCAACCATCATCAAAATCCACAGCGCAGCCTTGGACAACGTGGACCACTTTCCATACCTCGGGAGCCTACTATCAGCAAGGTCAAACATCGACAACGAGGTTCAACACCGCCTCCAGTGTGCCAGCACAGCCTTCGGTCGCCTGAGGAGGAGAGTGTTCGAAGACCAGGACCTCAAATCTGGCACCAAGCTTATGGTCTACAGGGCTGTGGTGATACCTGCCCTCCTATATGGCTCAGAGACATGGACCATATACAGTAGACACCTCAAAGCGCTGGAGAAATACCACCAACGCTGCCTCCGCAAGATCCTGCAAATCCACTGGGAGGATAGACGCACCAACGTCAGTGTTCTCGTTCAGGCCAACAGCCCCAGCACCAAAGCACTGACCACACTCGACCAGCTCCATTGGGCGGGCCACATCGTCCACATGCCCGACACGAGACTCCAAAAGCAAACACTCTATTCGGAACTCCTACATGGCAAGCGAGCACCCGGTGGGCAGAGGAAACGTTTCAAGGACACCCTCAAAGCCACTTTGATAAAGTGCAACATCCCCACCGACACCTGGGAATCCCTGGCCCAAGACCGCCCTAAGTGGAGGAAGAGCATCCGGGAAGGCGCTGAGCACCTTGAGTCTCGTCACTGAGAGCATGCAGAAAACAAGCACAGGCAGCGGAAGGAGCGTGTGGCAAACCAGACTCCCCACCCACCCTTTCCTTCAAGCACTGTCTGTCCCACCTGTGACAGAGACTGTAATTCCCAAATTGGACTGTACAGGCACCTGAGAACTCACTTTTAGAGTGGAAGCAAGTTTTCCTCGATTTCGAGGGACTGCCTATGATGATGATGATAACAGTATATTTCCTCATTTTATTTTAAATGCAGTTAACATCATCCAATGTCATCTCCACCTGTTCTATCTCCCTGGTAAATATTGAAGCAAAGTAATTATTTAATATTTCTGCCATCTATCTATTGCTGCCTGTAGTATTATCCTCGCCATTCCTTAGTGGCCCTAGTCCCATACCGACCTTCCTTCTTTTATTTATGTGTCGGTAAAATATTTTATTATTTTGTTTTATGTTCGTTGATTATTTAATTTCATAGTTCCTCTTTGTCTTCCTAATTGTTTTACTGACTTCACTCCTAATCCCTTCATATTCTCCCATATCATGTTCTCCCCTGCTGTCTATGTACTTAATGTATGTTTCTTTCCTTACCCTCAATTTTTCCCTTATGGCTTCATTCTTCCACGGTGTCTCATTCGTGTTTAACATGTTCTTGTTTATTAGCAGAATGTATTTTTCCTGGACTCTGTTGAACACCATTTTAAATGTTTCCCATTGCTGTTTGCCATTATTGTTGTCCATTTTATTTGCCCAAGTTTTATCAACCCCTCAAAATCAGCTTTTCTCCAATCTATTACCCTGGTCTTTGTCATACCTATGTCCTTCTCAATTATTATCTTAAAGCATATTATATTATGGTCACTATTGCCTAGATGTTCCCCGACTTTTACTTCTCTTATCTGCTCTGATTCATTCCCCATTACTAGATCCAATAGTAAATTGTCCCTTGTTGGGCTTTTCCATGGGTGTCAGTGGGTGCAGATTTGCCGGGCCTCCACCTGTTAGAGTTCTCTCTCTTTTGTTGTGGGCCACCTTCCTCTGCAAAGATGAAAATATAACTTTTTAGAGCGGGTGTCTTTCTGCTGGTGGGACATACAGATGGTCACACTTACAATTGCAATTCCAGTGAATAAGTGAAAATATTACTTACACCAACTGCTTGAATAATGTCCTACCACTTCTTTTTGCACTTCTTTTTGACCTCAGGGTGGTCACCATTGCACAGTAATCTTATGAAAGTTGGTTCCAGCGTTTTTTCATTTTTTTTGGTGTAACTTTTATTTGACCTCTGCTGGTGTCCCACTCGTGCCATCTGGCCTCAATTACAGTAACCAGGACCTCCACTTCGTCCTGTGAGAAATTCTTGGTCCTTGAGCTGCGTTGCATATTGCAGCTCCAATTTTTTCCACTTGGAAGAATAATTCTCACACACAACTGGCTCTTTAAAAATGTCTGAGTGCAAACCGGGAGGTGTACTGGACATGCACACCCATACCGTCACATAGAAAACGTCACTTATTTTTTCCCGCATGCGCAGAAGGGGGCGGCCTCCTTTTTTTGGCGCAAACCTTAGGCTCTACCCCTCCAAAGCTAAAGGACAGGCTGCACGGCGCCAGTTTCAAAAATTACAACGGGGGAACTTTCAACTTTTTTTTTTGCCGTAGTCAGGGCCCAAAAAAAAGGTGTAACTCTTCAAAAAACGTCATTGGGGAAAATTGAGCCCATAGCCTCGCCCACAACAATTACATTGGCAACTCTATTAGACAGCACTGAAAGCATGAGTTAGCACCTTAGAAATAAATGAAGTTCTGGAAATATGGACAGAATATGGACAGACTCCTGAGGCGATTTAGTCTGTGCAGTTACATCGGCACTGGAATATTAAGTGAAATGATGTATTGCAAGACAGAAAATATTTGTAGTGCTCTCCGATTTGTTGATCTTCCCTACCCTTCGAATTACGGCTTGAAGGGCAACGATTGACCATCTGGCTCCTCATTCAAGTGACTGTTGTTCATGTGTAAGCCTTGGCTGTGATTGCCAGCAGGCTCCCCGACCCCGAAGGACATCACAGCCAAGCCGGATCAGTCCTTGCCTTGACTGACTAATACAAGCTGCCGCTTCCATGATTGCTGCGCTGCCCTTTCCGCTTGGTCTTGCTGCTGCGGGCCAGAGGGAGTTGGGGCTATTCTGCATTCGGCACACGTGAAGGGAGTAAGTCGCCACCTCTTGCACTGTGGATGCCGCGACTGTTCTGCCACCATGAAACCTTGGTCCGGGTGTGAGTGTGAGGCTTAAGAGGAAGTGTTAACAGTAAATGGACGAAGCCCGTGCGGCATTTGTGGAAAGTGAGGAAAAGTGGAAAGGGTATTTTCAAGCTGAGAGAGGGCGAGTGCGAGGAGGATCTGAAGCAGATACTGCCAACATGGTTCAGTGGCAACACCCTCATCACAAGATTATGGGTTTAAGCTCCTCTCTAGGACCTGAGCACATCATTTAGGATGACACTTCATAGAATCAAACAGGAGGAGGCCATTCAGCCCATCTTACCTGAACCGGCTCTTTGTAAGAGCTATCCAATTAGTCTCACTCCCCCTGCTCTTTCCACATAGTCCTGCAAATCTTTCCTTTTCAAGTATATATCCAATTCCCTTTTGAAACTTATTAGTGGATCTGCTTCAACTGCCTATCAGGTAGTGCATTCCAGATCACAATTCACTACGTAAAAAAAAATCCCCTCAACTCCCCTGTTGTTCTTCTGCCACTTCACAACATTACTGCGAGAATGATGTCTTTCAGATTAAATGTTAAGCAGAGGCCCTGTCTGTCCTTTCAGGTAGACATAAAAAATTCCGTAGCACTAATCAAAGAACAGGGGGGTTCCCCTGGTGTGCTGGCCCTCAACCCACACCATCTAATGAGATTATCTGCTAATTTATCTCGTCGCTGTTTGTGGGATCTTGCTGTGTGCAAATTAGCTGCCATGTTTGCCTATATAACAAGAGTTATATACAGTTCCAAAGTACTTAATGTGCTATGGAGGATTTGGGGATGTCCTGAGGATCTGAAATGTCTCACATTCATGAGGCTGGGGAGGGGGTTCTTGGAGATATGATACATACCATAATAGTTTTAAGTCAATGTTCAAAATATCACAACAGTGAAGTAGGCAGGTGCGATCTATAAATGAGTCACTTTTCTTAATTGCAGACATGAAAACAGCAATTGGTTCCTTGTTTTTAGCATGTGAAGAGACTCACTGTGACAACTAATGTCTGCAACAATTTCCACACAGTAAGGATTACCTAATGTATATCATCTTTCCACCATCTGGGGCCAGTCATTGGCGTTAGATGAATAGCGGCCTTGAAAAATCCAAATAAGTGACCTCACTCATCCATAACAAAATGGCCCAACTCGAAGACATTTTTGGTGGGTGTGTAATGGAAGTCACCTGGCTGGCTGCAATTACAAATGTGATCTTGCTGCTTGCTTCTAGTGTGGCCCTGTCGAATGCAGCAACCGAACCAATGTAAGCACAAGCTGAACCAGTGGCCTCAATCGATGGACGTGGGAATGGGACACTCTTCCATTTGGGCACCCGCTGTTGGCGTGAAACACAGCAAGGTCAGGCAGAGCACGGATAGGCGCAGAGTTAAGGCTCCCTCTCTACTGCCAACAAAGTGCCGTACCCCTGAACGTCAGGGGAACATCCCGTACTGCACCAATGTCATGTTTCCAATTAATCACATTGATCATCCCGTGGCCTTTCCATGTCAAAATGCCAACTGAGTAACCTCCATAAACTTGAGCTCATCCAAAACTCTGCTGCCCGTGTCCTAACTCACACCAAGTCCCGTTCACCCATCACCCCTGTGCTCGCTAACCTACATTGGCTCCCAGACCAGCAATGCCTCAAATTAAATTCTCATTGTTGTTTTCAAATCCCTCGACCCTCCCTATCTCTGTACTTCCTCCAGCCCTACAACACTCGGAGATCTCTGCGCTCATCCAATTCTAGCCTCTTGCGTATCCCTGATTTTCAGTGCTCCACCATTGATGGCCGTGCCTTCAACTGCCTAGGCGCAAGCTCTGGAATTCCATTCCTAACCTTCTCCTCCTCTCTAGCTCCCTCCTCCTTTAAGATTCTCCTTAGAAGCTACCTCTTTGCCCAAGCTTTTGGTCACCTGTCCTAATATCTCCTTATGTGGCTTGATGTCAAATTTTGTTTGATAACGCTGCTGTGAAACACCTTGGGACGTTTTACTACGTTAAAGGCACTATATAAATGCAAGTTGTTGTTAGTGCAAGATCAGGAAGAGTTATATCCTATGAACTCACAGCAGCTAGGAAATGATTTAAGATGTACAGCTAACAGACTGGTGAGTTGTTTGTCCCTGCCATGCTCAATTCTATTCCAAAACCTGGAAGTGGGAGCCAGGTTTAGCAACCCCACCATATTTCTCACCAGCAGATGAAGCTGGTGAAAAGGTCAAATATTGTTTTAATATTTTGCGTGGTACGTGTGGAAACATCCTCATTCTTCAATTGAAACTGGATTCAAAATGAACCTTCAGAGGTATCAGATTTGTATACCTAAGATGGGTTCTAGATTCAATCCCAGTACCAAGCGGAGAAGAACACAGTGTATTAAAAAGTAGCAGTTTGTACAGATACAACATTATAGATGTTGTTTTTCAATTTTTTTATTCCTCTTCGGCCGCAATTGATCAGCCCGGCATTCTGCTGGAGCGCATAGGGCTGATCGGGCCGGACCGTGGCTGCCATCGGGGACCTAAGTGGTCC
The DNA here is from genome assembly GCF_044704955.1 of Pristiophorus japonicus. Taxonomy (NCBI): domain Eukaryota; kingdom Metazoa; phylum Chordata; class Chondrichthyes; family Pristiophoridae; genus Pristiophorus; species Pristiophorus japonicus. Next base: position 62,066,903 of record NC_091996.1, read on the forward strand.
CAATGCGGAACCTCCAGCGATGGCCTTTCCCTTTAAGGGAGGGAAGGAGCCTCGGAAGCAGCAGTGCTGCACGGCCCCACTGCACAACTACCCTCCGCCTCCGTCCTTAAGTGTTCCAGGAAGGAATGCTCCACTTCCTTCCTGGAGCGCAAACACCGAATTTTTTTAAAGCCGAAAACCATTAGCGCCTGGACTTTATATATACCAGTGAGTAGCAGCCTGTATATTGTAGGGCACTGCAGTAACTTTATATACGCTATATTACAAAGTATGCAAGGGGTAGAACCTTGTTCTGCAAGTTTTACGCGTGTAAATCAGGCTAAAAGGCCTGGTTTTTGGGTAGAACATCCTGCACCCCAAGGGCGCCTGAAAAAAACGACCGTCCAGAAATTGGCATTTTAGTCGGGCCCCTTGTAAATTCCAACGAGGGGCTTGATGCCTGTTTGAGGACCCCTCTGCCAAATTGGGCTTCAGGCCTGCTCCACTCAGATATTCGAGACAAGGACGCGACCTGGCCAGCTGCGGAGTGGGAGTGCTCCTCTGAGCTCTGCAGCACTCCTGCTGGCCACAATCAGGCCTCCTCCTACCATCCTTACCCTGCTGTCCTCTGGGGGCGGGGGGTGGGGGGGGGGGGTGATTGATCATAATATAATTAAGTTTCATGTTAAAAGAAGGAATAAAAATAGAGTTAAAAACAAAATTGAGTGATGGAGAAGAACAAACTGAAGAGGATATATCCTTGATAAATCGATATATCCTTGACACAGTGGAGCAATAGTGAGGAATATTTAAATGTGAGTTTAGGGACATTCCAATGAAGAGAAAAGGGACTGTGCCTAGGGTTATGGGGGCCAAGTTTCGGCCTGAGTTGCTCCTGTTTTTTTGGAGCAACTGGTTTAGAATGGAGTATCTTAGAAATTTGAATTCTCGTCATTTAGTTTGCTCCAGTTCTAGTCAGTTAGAACAGTTTCACTTTGGAACAGAATTTTTTTTTCAAAAGGGGGCGTGTCCGGCCACTTACGCCTGTTTTCAAAGTTTAGGCAGTGAAAACTTACTCCAAACTAGCTTAGAATGGAGTAAGTGAAGACTTTTGTATGTTCGAAAAAACCTTGTCTACACTTTAGAAAATCAGGCGTAGGTTACAAATTAGGCGAAGGGAATGGTGGGGGGGAGGGTTTAAATGGAAGTTTACAAACATTAAACACTTCAGTTTTACAAATAAAGAGCCATCATCAATAATAAATGATAAATACATCAATAAATCAACCAATAAATCAATCAAAAAATATTAATAAAAAATATATATTTTTCTTAAATCAATAAATAAAACATTTTCTACTTACCGACTGCAGCACCGGGAGTGGGGGGGCGGGGAGGAGGAGGGGTGGGAGGGGTGGGGGAGGGTGGAGGGGAGGAGGAGGGCTGGGGGCATGGAGGGGAGGAGGAGGAGTGGGGGGTGGGAGCAGGAGAGGAGGGGCGAGGAGGAGATGGGGGGGAGAAGGGGGGGAGAGGGGCAGAAGGGGGGGAGAGGGGGAGAAGGGGGGAGAGGGGGAGAAGGGGGGAGAGGGGGGGAGAGAGAAGGGGGGAAGGGGGGAGAGGGGGGGAAGGGGGAGGGGGGGGGAAGGGGAAGAGAGGGGAAGGGGGGGAGAGGGGAGAGGATGGAGGAAGGGAAGGAGAGAGGAGGGAGGGAGGAAAGGAGAGAGGAAGGGAAGGAGAGGGGGGGGGAAGGGAAAGAAGGGGGCTGAACGTCCGGGCCCAAGACCTCGGGCTGGATTTACAGGTAGGTGGTGTCGGGTCTCGGGGTGGTCGTGGAGGTCCGGGGGGGGGGCGGAGAGAGAGTCGAGGATGTCCGGGGGGGTGGCGGGAAGAGAGTCGTGGAGGTCCGGGGGGGGGGGGGTGGAGCGGAGGTCTGGTCGGGTGGGAGGAGCCTTATTCACGTAGCCCCAGTGAGGCCATTCGGCCAGATCTAGGGGCTGCGTGCTTCGGGCCCCTACCACAGCTTTGGGCACCTGGAGCTACTGCACATGCTCACCCACTGTAGCACGCATGTGCAGAGGTCCCGGCACTGTTTTCAGCGCAGGGACCTGGCTCCGCCCCCAACAGCTCGTGCTGCGCTGCGCCCAGCTCCAGAGGACCTGCAGGGAGCCGGAGAATAGGAAAGTTTTTTTTAGGCGCACTTTCTGCTGCTGTTGGGGAGGAGTTAAACTAATATGGCAGGGGGATGGGAATCAATGCAGGGAGACAGAGGGAAACAAAAAGGAGACAAAAGCAAAAGACAGAAAGGAGATGAGGAAAAGTGGAGGGCAGAGAAACACAAGGCAAAGAATAAAAAGGGCCACTGTACAGCAAAATTCTAAAAGGACAAAGGGTGTTAAAAAAAACAAGCCTGAAGGCTTTGTGTCTTAATGCAAGGAGTATCCGTAATAAGGTGGATGAATTAATTGTGCAAATAGATGATAACAAATATGATGTGATTGGGATTACAGAGACGTGGCTCCAGGATGATCAGGGCTGGGAACTCAACATCCAGGGGTATTCAACAGTCAGGAAGGATAGAATAAAAGGAAAAGGAGGTGGGGTAGCATTGCTGGTTAAAGAGGAGATTAATGCAATAGTTAGGAAGGACATTAGCTTGGATGATGTGGAATCTATATGGGTAGAGCTGCAGAACACCAAAGGGCAAAAAACGTTAGTGGGAGTTGTGTACAGACCTCCAAACAGTAGTAGTGATGTTGGGGAGGGCATCAAACAGGAAATTAGGGGTGCATGCAATAAAGGTACAGCAGTTATAATGGGTGACTTTAATATGCACATAGATTGGGCTAACCAAACTGGAAGCAATACGGTGGAGGAGGATTTCCTGGAGTGCATAAGGGATGGTTTTCTAGACCAATATGTCGAGGAACCAACTAGGGGGGAGGCCATCTTAGACTGGGTGTTGTGTAATGAGAGAGGATTAATTAGCAATCTCATTGCGCAAGGCCCCTTGGGGAAGAGTGACCATAATATGGTGGAATTCTGCATTAGGATGGAGAATGAAACAGTTAATTCAGAGACCATGGTCCAGAACTTAAAGAAGGCTAACATTGAAGGTATGAGGCATGAATTGGCTAGGATAGATTGGCAAATGATACTTAAGGGGTTGACTGTGAATGGGCAATGGCAGACATTTAGAGACCGCATGGATGAACTACAACAATTGTACATTCCTGTCTGTCGTAAAAATAAAAAAGGGAAGGTGGCTCAACCGTGGCTATCAAGGGAAATCAGGGATAGTATTAAAGCCAAGGAAGTGGCATACAAATTGGCCAGAAATAGCAGCGAACCCAGGGACTGGGAGAAATTTAGAACTCAGCAGAGGAGGACAAAGGGTTTGATTCGGGCAGGGGAAATGGAGTACGAGAAGAAGCTTGCAGGGAACATTAAGACGGATTGCAAAACTTTCTATAGATATGTAAAGAGAAAAAGGTTAGTAAAGACAAACGTAGGTCCCCTGCAGTCAGAATCAGGGGAAGTCATAACGGGGAACAAAGAAATGGCAGACCAATTGAACAAGTACTTTGGTTCGGTATTCACTAAGGAGGACACAAACAACCTTCCAGATATAAAAGGGGTCAGAGGGTCTAGTAAGGAGGAGGAACTGAGGGAAATCCTTATTAGTCGGGAAATTGTGTTGGGGAAATTGATGGGATTGAAGGCCGATAAATCCCCAGGGCCTGATGGACTGCATCCCAGAGTACTTAAGGAGGTGACCTTGGAAATAGCGGATGCATTGACAGTCATTTTCCAACATTCCATTGACTCTGGATCAGTTCCTATCGAGTGGAGGGTAGCCAATGTAACCCCACTTTTTAAAAAAAGGAGGGAGAGAGAAAACAGGGAATTATAGACCGGTCAGCCTGACCTCAGTAGTGGGTAAAATGATGGAATCAATTATTAAGGATGTCATAGCAGTGCATTTGGAAAGAGGTGACATGATAGGTCCAAGTCAGCATGGATTTGTGAAAGAGAAATCATGCTTGACAAATCTTCTGGAATTTTTTGAGGATGTTTCCAGCAGAGTGGACAAGGGGGAACCAGTTGATGTGGTATATTTGGACTTTCAGAAGGCTTTCGACAAGGTCCCACACAAGAGATTAATGTGCAAAGTTAAAGCACATGGGATTGGGGGTAGTGTGCTGACATGGATTGAGAACTGGTTGTCTGACAGGAAGCAAAGAGTAGGAGTAAATGGGTACTTTACAGAATGGCAGGCAGTGACTAGTGGGGTACCACAAGGTTCTGTGCTGGGGCCCCAGCTGTTTACACTGTACATTAATGATTTAGACGAGGGGATTAAATGTAGTATCTCCAAATTTGCGGATGACACTAAGTTGGGTGGCAGTGTGAGCTGCGAGGAGGATGCTATGAGGCTGCAGAGTAACTTGGATAGGTTAGGTGAGTGGGAAAATGCATGGCAGATGAAGTATAATGTGGATAAATGTGAGGTTATCCACTTTGGTGGTAAAAAACAGAGAGACAGACTATTATCTGAATGGTGACAGATTAGGAAAAGGGAAGGTGCAACGAGACCTGGGTGTCATGGTACATCAGTCATTGAAGGTTGGCATGCAGGTACAGCAGGCGGTTAAGAAAACAAATGGCATGTTGGCCTTCATAGCGAGGGGATTTGAGTACATGGGGCAGGGAGGTTTTGCTACAGTTGTACAGGGCCTTGGTGAGGCCACACCTGGAGTATTGTGTACAGTTTTGGTCTCCTAACTTGAGGAAGGACATTCTTGCTATTGAGGGAGTGCAGCGAAGGTTCACTCGACTGATTCCCGGGATGGCGGGACTGACCTATCGAGAAAGACTGGGTCAACTGGGCTTGTATTCACTGGAGTTCAGAAGAATGAGAGGGGACCTCAGAGACGTTTAAAATTCTGATGGGTTCAGACAGGTTAGATGCAGGAAGAATGTTCCCAATGTTGGGGAAGTCCAGAACCAGTGGTCACAGTCTAAGGATAAGGGGTAAGCCATTTAGGACCGAGATGAGGAGAAACTTCTTCACCCAGAGAGTGGTGAACCTGTGGAAGTTGTTGAGGCCAATTCACTAAATATATTCAAAAAGGAGTTAGATGAAGTCCTTACTACTAGGGGAATCAAGGAGTATGGTGAGAAAGCAGGAATGGGGTACTGAAGTTGCATGTTCAGCCATGAACTCATTGAATGGCGGTGCAGGCTAGAAGGGCCGAATAGCCTACTCCTGCACCTATTTTCTATGTTTCTATGAAAAACGGGCGTCCAGGTCCGGCGCGGCCCGAAACTTGGGCCCATGGTTTCATGGATGCAATAAGATTTGGTTGAAAAGAAGCATACACCAAATCTAACACATGGTTTTTGAGGTGTAGCATTGAGCAAGGGCACCAAGCTACTACAACCGAGCAGATGCAGACTGCGTGATTTGTTCAGTTAAATGTATGGCAGCCAATTATTTTTGAATGTGAAGGTGAGTTATGAAAATCCAAAGAGTCTACAACAACAGGTGTAAAGATCTGAAATTGACGGGATCTGTTCATTGAGGGAGTTAGTAGGAGATAGTCCAACTGATTGGAATCTTCACAGAAGGCGTAAGCCATTCAGGACTGAGATGAGAAGAAACTTCTTCACTCAGAGAGTTGTTAACCTGTGGAATTCCCTACCGCAGAGAGTTGTTGATGCCAGTTCATTGGATATATTCAAGAGGGAGTTAGCTGTGGCCCTTATGTCTAAAGGGATCAAGGGGTATGGAGAGAAAGCAGGAAAGGGGTACTGAGGTGAATGATCAGCCATGATCTTATTGAATGGTGGTGCAGGCTCGAAGGGCCAAATGGCCTACTCCTGCACCTATTTTCTATGTTTCTAGAAGGTAAAATATAACAGATGGCCCCCAATCAGTAAAGATTACATGAAAGAGAAGTATATATTTTTTTAATTCATTCTCAAGATATTCTCGCGAGCAAGGCAGCATTTATTGCCCATCCTCCTTAGTTGTCTTTGAGTAGGTGGTGGAAAGCCTTCCTTTTGAACTGCTGTAATCCCTGTGGTGAAGAGACTCCCGCAGTGATGTTCGGTAGGGAAAGGTTGTGATACTTTATAAAAGTATCTACAAGAGATTTGTTTTTCATTAGTTGGTGACTTTTTTTTTTGGCTTGAAATATAGACATTTTTACTTCAAATATGTAATTGTATTACTTATATAATTATTATACAATTAAATTGTATAGATTATTCATTTGTTCATGGTTCAATGAATTCTCTTAATATTTTAAACTTAAAGCAAGGTCTGATTGATGTTCTAGTGTGTCAGCTGTGGCTCAGTGGGTAGCACTCTCGCCTTTGAGTCAGAAGATTGTGGGTTCAAGTCCCACTCCAGGGACTTGTTAACAAAAGCCTAGGCTGACACTCTAGTGCAGTACTGAGGGAGCACTGCACTGTCGGAGGTGCCATCTTTCAGATGAGATGTTGCCCTGTCTGCTCCTTCAAGAAGACATGAAAGATCCCATGACACTATTTCAAAGAAGAGCAGGGGAGTTATCTCTGGTGTCCTGGCCAATATTTATTCCTCAATCAACATAACAAAAAAACAGATTATCTGGTCATTATCACATTGCTGTTTGTGGGAGCTTGCTTGTGTGCAAATTAGCTGCTGCATTTCCTACATTACAACAGTGACTACACTCCAAAAATTCTTCATTGGCTGTAAAGTGCTTTGAGACGTCCAGTGGTCGTGAAAGACACTATATAAATGCTAGTCTTTCTTTCAAGTGTTTCCCTCTACTGCCTCTGTAAACAGCAGGGAGATCCTGTGGAGGCCCAGGATAAATTCCAGTCACTAAAGAATCATTTGCAAATGGGGTTTGCTGTTCGTTATCCTGGACATGTTACTGAAAGCTTCCCTGGATCTCAGGGATACGATAGGCCCTCTTGCAGCTTTGGGACTCAACTGTATAAGTGATCTAAGATACGGGAGTTGAAATAATTTAGAGAGAGGACAGAAAAGACCCAAAAAACCTGGAAAGTTCTTCTGGGCAGTGCAGTGGAAAGCTAAAACTCTGGAGGCATCCGTTATACATTATGATGGGTGAATGGTGGGCGCCTGTAGTAGGGTGAGTTAGATGGGCTGAATGTCTGCCCTCATCTCTACCTACCTTTCCGAGTAGCACATATTGTCTATATTATAGAGGAATGTGGCCCCGATTTTAACTCCAGCTAGATTTCCTGCACAAGCCTAAGTTAAAATTACAGCCAGGTGTCAATGATGTCATCGGGCCACAACATGCATTTCTGTAAAGAAGAACCCTGTTGGTTCCGGGCTGGTGTTCTTGCTGCCTGCTCAGGAGAGCAGGCTAAAATATCCGTGTTGCAATCGTGGCAGCTTTCGGATAGGTAAGAGCAAGGGCAATTTTAACTGCTCACCCACCAGTGTCCGGTGAGCAAGTAGGGCTAAAATTGCACCCCCCCCACCCCCAATGTAGAATCACACCATTATTGAATTTACACTATTGAAGGAGACCCATTGCCAATGCTAGCTCCTTAACTGGAGCTGCATACTCTGAGCCCATTTCTCTGTCTTTTCCCCATATCCTTTTATATTCTTCCTTTACAAATACTTATCCAATTCACTTTTAAATTATGTTAGAATCTCTGCCTCAATAATCGCCTGTGGTGAAGCATTCCATGTTCTAATAACCCTTTCTGCAAAGTAAGCTCCCACTCCAGGGACTTGAGCACATAAATCTCGGCTGACACTCCAATGCAGTGCAGAGGGAGTGCTGCACTGTCAGAGGTGCCATCTTTCAGATGAGACATTAAAACAAGGCCCCGTCTGCCCTCTCAGGTGGATGTAAAAGATCCCATGGCACTATTTCGAAGAAGGGCAGAGAAGTTATCCCCGGTGTCCTGGCCAATAGATATCCCTCAACCAACATAGCAAGAACAGCTTATCTGGTCATTATCACATTGCTGTTTGTGGGAGCTTGCTGTGCATAAATTGGCTGCCACGTTTCCCACATTACAACAGTGACTACACTTCAAAAGTACTTCATTGGCTGTAAAGAGCTTCGAGACATCTGGTGGTTGTGAAAGGCGCTATATAAATGCAAGACTTTCTTTCCTTCTTTCTTTTCATTTGTCTATGTTCATGGCTGTTAGCCGTGTCCCTTGCCTCCGAGTTAGAAGGTTGTGGGTTCAAGCCCCACACCAGAGCCATGAGCTCAAAATCTAGGCTGCACTGTCAGAGGTGCCAAATTTTGGATGAGACATTAAACCGAGTCCTTGTCTGCCCTTTCAGGTGGATATAAATGATCCCATAGCACTATTTTGAAGAAGAGCAGGTGAGTTCTCCCCATTGTCCTGGGCCAATATTTATCCCTCAATCAACATCACTAAAACAGTTTATCTGGTCATTATCTCATTGTTGTTTGTGGGAGCTTGCTTTGCACAAATTGGCGGCTGCGTTTCCTACATTACAACAATGACCACATTCCAAAAGTACTTACTTTGGAACGTCCTGAGATCATGAAAGGCACTATATAAATGCATGTCTTTCTTTGTATATCATATACATTAAATACTACAAATTTGTTATATTACTAAAATAGATTCTCTAAAATAGATTTTAGACGTTAGTCAGAATGAGGGATGCTGCTTTCCCTGCAGGGTGTTTCCAGAGCAACAGTATCCTACAGTTGTTGAAGTAAAGTTGTGTTGAAGTGTTTGTGAATGATTCACATGTGTTGTGGTTCAAGAAATTAATTCTGTAGTTTCACTCTCCTAATTTACCTTTCGGTCGAAAGTATTTGCTGCTGTGAAATGATGAGATGAATGGGTGTCGGAGAGCCTGGACTGGGTAGATTACTAATGGGATTACCTAGAAAAAGAGCTTACACAATTTAACGTTAAGAAAGTGTGAGTGGTTGGAAGACACCAGTCTCATTACCGATCTGTTGCTATGATGACAACAGAAAGTACATGAGTGTCCTGGACAATATTTATGTCTTAACCAACATTACTAAAACAGATTATCTTGCCATTTAATCATTGCTCTTTGTGGGACCTTGCTGTGTGCACATTGGCTGCCACATTATAACAGTGATTACACTTCAAAAATACTTAATTGGCTGTTAAGCGCTTTGGGACATTAAGCACTTTGGGATGCAAGTCTTTCTTTCTTTAACTAAAATGCTTTAACGTCATCTGACATCCAATGAAGTTATTCTCTTTGCAATTTCTGCCACACACTCAGGGGGTTGTTTTGGTGAAAGGGTGAAAAGAGGCGCTAAATGGTTGCTGTGCCAATAAGAAAAGCCTGTTTGAAAGCCTGGTTTTAGCATGCAATTTTGGGGTTAATTGATAATTACCATGATTTAAACTTGCAGGTTTAGTACTCAAGTGCTGATAGGAAGCAAGTTTCATGGAGCAGCATATGTGGGCTCCTCACACCCACTTCCACCGAAGGTGTGGAGTGGGCTGGCTGGCTGATACACAGTGGCAGGCTTCAGGATGGCTCAGGGACTGAGGGAGAGGGCGCACAGGTTCTCGGACGTTGTACTGGAGGCGGTCCCAAGGAGGAAGGATGTCCTGTACCCACGGCGAGGGGGGAGGAGGAGTCCATCTCGCCCTCCTTTCCTTCTCTCCTGCAGCAGCTGGTGCTGCTCTGCCTGGCATCATGTCCTCTTCCCATTCCCCCTGCTGACTAAGGAGGACTCCTTGCAAGATACTCATGACCAAGCACTCCCTTTCTCCAAGTGACTCCTGTAAGGTGCAGCACTTACTCTCTTTAGCTGAAGTCCTCAGAAAAGTTTTAGGAGAAATGTTGATAGAGTGTTGAAGTCTTGACAACATGTCCCAGAAAGTCTCCCTATGTGTTTCAAATGCCCTCTTCAAACCGCCAACAGCAAGTGAACTGTAAAAGGTGAAATACCTTTAAATAGCAAAATGACTTGATTACTCCCAATCAGCTAGTCGCTGTTAGGAGAGGGCATTAGGTCAAGCTCAATCCACCAAAGTTCCATGCAGCCTCATTAATGAGCACTGATAGACTATTTAATTTCCAATCAGCCCATTAACAAGCTTCAGGGTGGTCGTTCCCAGCACGGCTTCATCGCCTTTATTAAGATGGTGTCTTGCGCTAAATGCAGGTTAAACCAGCGTTGCAGCTTAAGACCCCATCTTGGGCACCCCAAAGGCTCTTTAACGCCAAAATTATCCAGGGGAAATCGCCCCCAGTATTTATTATAATATATACCACAATGTTATTATTAATGGAAACACATGCTGTTGAACATACCTTATCCAGCTATGATAATCCACCCTTCCAATTATCTGTCAGAATTTTCCAGTACCCCCTGAGGGTCTCTCTTCACTCTTAAAGGTGTTAGCCGTGGCTCAGTCCATACAAAGAGAGACCAGGGGACACGGGGGTCTGTATAGAGAGAGATCAGAGAACACAGGGTCTGTACAGTGAGAGACCAGAGAACACAGGGTCTGTACAGAGAGACCAGGGGACACAGGGTCTGTACAGAGAGAGACCAGAGAACACCGGGTCTGTACAGAGAGACCAGAGAACACAGGGTCTGTACAGAGAAACCAGAGAACACCGAGTCAGTACAGAGAGACCAGAGAACACAGGGTCTGTACAGAGAGACCCGGGGACACAGGGTCTGTACAGAGAGACCCGGGGACACATGGTCTGTACAGAGAGACCAGGGGACACAGGGTCTGTACAGAGAGAGACCCGGGGACAAAGGGTCTGTACATAGAGAGACTCGGGGACACAGGGTCTGTACAGAGAGAGACCAGGGGACACAGGGTCTGTACAGAGAGAGATCAGGGGACACAGGGTCTGCACAGTGAGACCCGGGGTCACAGGGTCTGTACAGAGAGACCCGGGGACACAGGGTCTGTACAGAGAGACCCGGGGACACAGGGTCTGTACAGAGAGAGACCTGGGGACACATGGTCTGTACAGAGAGAGACCAGGGGACACAGGGTCTGTGCAGAGACCCGGGGACACAGGGTCTGTACAGAGAGACCCGGGGACACAGGGTCTGTACAGAGAGAGACCAGGGGACACAGGGTCTGTACAGAGAGACCCGGGGACACAGGGTCTGTACAGACAGAGACCAGGGGACACAGGGTCTGTACAGAGCGAGACCAGGGGACACAGGGTCTGTACAGAGAGAGACCCGGGGACACAGGGTCTGTACAGAGAGAGACCCGGGGACACAGGGTCTGTACAGAGAGAGACCAGGGGACACAGGGTCTGTACAGGGAGAGACCAGGGGACACAGGGTCTGTACAGAGAGAGACCCGGGGACACAGGGTCTGTACAGAGAGAAACCCGGGGACACAGGGTCTGTACAGAGAGAGACCTGGGGACACAGGGTCTGTACAGAGAGAGACCAGGGGACACAGGGTCTGTACAGAGAGAGACCAGGGGACACAGGGTCTGTACAGGGAGAGACCAGGGGACACAGGGTCTGTACAGAGAGAGACCCGGGGACACAGGGTCTGTACAGAGAGAAACCCGGGGACACAGGGTCTGTACAGAGAGAGACCTGGGGACACAGGGTCTGTACAGAGAGAGACCAGGGGACACAGGGTCTGTACAGAGAGAGACCAGGGGACACAGGGTCTGTACAGAGAGAGACCAGGGGACACAGGGTCTGTGCAGAGAGAGACCAGAGGACACAGGGTCTGCACAGTGAGACCCGGGGTCACAGGGTCTGTACAGAGAGACCAGGGGACACAGGGTCTGTACAGAGAGAGCAGAGGTCACAGGGTCTGTACGGAATGACCAGAGAACACAGGGTCTGTATAGAGAGAGACCAGGGGACACAGGGTCTGTACAGAGAGAGACCAGGGGACACAGGGTCTGTACAGAGAGAGATCAGGGGACACAGGGTCTGTACAGAGAGAGACCAGAGGACACAGGGTCTGTACAGTGAGATCCGGGGTCACAGGGCCTGTACAGAGAGACCAGGGGACACAGGGTCTCTACAGAGAGACCAGAGGTCACAGGGTCTGTACAGAATGACCAGAGAACACAGGGTCTGTATAGAGAGAGACAAGGGGACACAGGGTCTGTACAGAGAGACCAGAGGTTACAGGGTCTGTACAGAATGACCAGAGAACACAGGATCTGTATAAAGAGAGACCAGGGGACACAGGGTCTGTACAGAGAGACCAGAGGTTACAGGGTCTTTACAGAATGACTAGAGAACACAGAGTCTGTATAAAGAGAGACCCGGGGACACAGGGTCTGTACAGAGAGAGACCAGAGAACACAGGGTCTGTACAGAGAGAGACCAGAGAACACAGGGTTTGTACAGTGAGAGACCCAGGACACAGGGTCTGTACAGAGAGAGACCCGGGGATACAGGGTCTGTACAGTGAGAGACCCAGGACACAAGGTCTGTACAGTGACACCAGAGGTCACAGGGTCTATACAATGACACCAGAAGTCACAGGGTCTGTATAGTGATACCAGGGGACACAGGTCCCAACCAGTATGGCTGTTTCTGTCTGGGGTGAGTTATAAATCATATGACGTACTTCTTTGTAGAATTTGCAAACATTTTTCAACAAATTCCATGTACATGATTTTGAAAAGCATTCCTGTTGAACATTCCTTGTCGTGTTTCCAAGGTGTGTCCAACTAGGATGGGCTGTCAGATCACTCCAGAAACTTCATGGGGTTTGTTCAACTGAAGCCAGCCGAGCCGAGAACGGCGGTATATTTCACTTGGTGCCACTCTTCTGATGGAGAAAGTCACACCTGACCACACTTTGTTCTTTTTCTTTTTAGGCGGTCCCTCGAATCGAGGATGACTTGCTTCCACGCCTAAAAGGGATGAGTTCAATGAGTTCACAGATGTTTCAATGAAGGACCTAAAATTCCAGGTCCCGAACTGCATGTTTAAGGGTGGTAGATGCCTGTGCGTGGATTTTTTTTAACGTGTGGTGGCCGTTGCACACCAGCCACCGCACGGGCTAGACAGAGCCAGGTCTTGGTCCAGTGGCAAGGATTAACCAAGATGACTGGAGACCAGCTCTGCTGCACAGACCTAGTGAGCACACATATTGCAGTGTGGGCTGGGCCCTGAACTCACGCCTCTCCTGGGCCCCGATCACATCACTCTGCAATCCCTCGCCACACCTTGCCTCATGAAAGCTACATCTAGGCTAGTCATCATGTTTCAAAACTAGTATATTTAGAGCATCACATTAGCAATACTTCTTTAGTGTCAGCCATAGCTCAATATGTAGCAGTTTCACTTCGGAGTCAGTAGATTGTGGGTTTGTGTCCCATTCCAGAGACTTGAACACACAATCCAGGCTAGCACTCCAGTACATAGAAACATAGAAATAGGAGGAGGCCATTCAGCCCCTTGAGCCTGTTCCACCATTCAATGAGATCATGGCTGATCTGTATCTTAACTTCATCCACCTGCCTAGGCTCCATGTCCTTTTATACTCTTGTCTAGCAAAAATGTGTCGATCTCAGATTTAAAATGATTAATTGAGCTGACGTCCACTGCTTTTTGTGGGAGAGAGTTCCACACTTCTACCACCCTTTGTGTGAAGAATTGATTTTTAACTTCTCTTCTGAATGGCCAGGCTCTGATTTTAAGGTTATGTCGCCTTGTCCTGAACTCTCCCACCAGCAGAAAAGGTTTCTCTCTATCTACCCTATCAATTCCTTTCAAAATCCTAAAAATTCTCAATCAAATCATCCCTTAACCTTTTATATTCCAGGAAATACAAGCCTAGTTTATGCAATCCCTCCTCATAATCTAACCCTGGAGCCCTGGTAACATTCTGGTGAACCTGTGCTGAACTCCTTCCAAGGCCAACATATCCTTTAAAAGGTGTGGTGCCCAAAACTGTGCTCAGTACTCAAGATGCGGTCTAACCAGGGATTTGTATAGCTGTAGTAAAACTTCCTTCCATGAAATATTCTAGCTCTCTAATTTCATTCCATTAGCCTTTTTGATTATTTCTTTTGTACCCGACAACTACATTTTATTGATCTGTGCACATGGACCCCGAAATCTCTTTAGACTTCCACTGTTCCTAACTTTTCACCCTGTAAATAATATTCGGATATATCCTTTTTTGGTCCAAAATTGTGTTATCCAAGTCATTACTGAATATAGTGAATAGTTGAGGCCCCGGCACAGATCCTGGTGGGCCACCACTATCACTTCTTTCCAATTCGAGTGCATACCGATTATCCCGACACCCAGTCTTCTATTGCCTAACCAATCTCCTACCAGGTCAAAATTTGCATTCAGTTCCACAAGTTTTAATTTTAGCGAACAGTCTCTTATGTGGAACCTTATCGAATGCCATCTGGAATTCCATATAAACTACATCCATAGACATACCCATGTCTACTACTTTAGTCACCTCCTCAAAAAATACTACAGGGATTAGGTTGGTTAGACATGACCTACCCGTTACAAATCCATGCTGGCTCTCTCTAATCAGCTCAAATTTCTCTAAGTGCTCAGTTATTTTGTCCTTAATTATAGATTCCAATAACTTCCTACAACAGATATTAGACTAACAGGTCTATAATTTCCTGGTTTCTCTCTCTCAACTTTCTTAAATAATGGAATTACATTTGCAATTTTCCAATCTCAATATCCCTTGCAAGTTTCTTTTCATATTCCCTTTTTGCAGCTCTTATTATCTTTTTTGTCTTCCTTTGCTGTTCTTTATATCTCTCCCAGTCCCCTGGATCGACACTCTTCTTTGCACTTTTGTATGCTCTTTCCTTTAGTTTTATGTTATCTCCCACCTCTTTTATCGACCATGGCTGTTCTATTTGGTAAGTAGAGCTCTTGCTCCTTAGGGATATATACTGGTCCTTTATTAAGCTAAATTATTTTTTGAACATTTTCCTCTGTCCTTCTGCAGTTTTACCAGAAAGCAGTGTTGTCCACTTTGCTATTGTCAGTTTCTGTCTCATCTCATTAGAGTTAGCCGTATCTCCCCGGTGTTATGGTCAATATTTATCCCTCAACCAACATCACTAAAACAGATTACCTGGCCATTATCACATTGCTGTTTGTGGGACCTTGTGTGCAAATTGGCTGCCGTATTTCCTACATTACAATAGTGACTGCATTTCAAAAGTACTTAATTGACTGTAAAGCGGTTTGAGACATCCTGGGGCCATGAAAGGCACTATATAAATGCAAGTCTTTCTTTTACAGCTCAATTACATACTGTATAGTTCAATTACAGAATGTGTAGCTCAACCACACACAGTACTGCTCAGTAACAAAGTTTAATGCTCGCTTACACAGCACATAGCTCCGTTACTATGGAGGCTTCCTTCGTGCGACGCCTCCGACCTGAAAAAGATCTACGAAAGTACCTGGTGGTCATGGAGGAATGAATGATTCTGGTCAGTGGCCTAGATTCGCTGCACAGCGCATGGGGAGATGTCTTTCACGTAGGTACGTACATGCTGGAGTCACGTGGGCCTGGGCCACCAATCACTATGCAGTATTCTCATTGGTAAAAATGGGAACTCCGTTTGTACGGGCTCCCATTACTATCAATGAGAAAACCCCCTAAAACACCGAAACACAGCATAATAAATAAATAAAACACCTCACATATTTAAAATTAATTGAAACTAAATGTAATTAACTTTTAGAAAAAATATATATTTTTTGGAATTTTTTAATGTGTTTTAATAGGGTTAAAAACTTACTTTAATGGACAGGATTTTCAATATAAAAATGAGTGTTTAAATTTAATTTTTATATGTTTTAAAAGTGTTACACTGGTAAAAGTAGACAATACGCCTGCTTTTACCAGGCGTAAACGTTTGGAGGACATTTGCTGAGCATGAGTTGGGCAAATAGCCCAATCTCTGCCCTGCGGATGTCCTTCCTACAGGGATATGTAGAATCTGTACGGAGAAATCTTGACCCATCGGCACATGCACATCGCATGCCAAGAACCGGCTTTTGCAAGGCCTCGTCGGGTACGTGTGCACTTTGTACGGACCCAGCGAGGCTGCAATTTCTGGGCCATAGTGAACAGGTCCTCTGGGCATGTACAGCTCCGTTAGACAATGGATAACTCAGTGCAGCTCCATTACATTGTATAGCTCAGTTACACAATGTGTGGCTCAGTTACACGCAGGGATGATCATTTATCAACAGAACTATTGGGGGAAGATATTTTTGGAAATATCTAGAATTTACAATATACTTTGCAAAAAGAATTCAAAAAATGTGTGGAAAAGGAAATGATTCCTTTTATTTAAGACATTTTTGGATTAAATTACAAAGCTGGTTTCCTTATAACCTTTTTAAAAGTAAATGATTGCATCAGTCGTAGCACAGTCATCAAAGGCTTTCTTGATCCAACTTGGTGATAAATTGAATACCTATCTGATAGAACACAGGCCTGGGTAGTCTTTGTTCCTTTTGCTAGGTTTGTAATAGCTACAGGTGGAGTCTAATTACACTGGCATGTAACTCAGAGAATGGTGAGCTGCCAGTCTAGTGATGGGCCCTGGTCCAGGTGCAGAGGTGGTGAGGTACACAATGACAGATGTGCAGGTGACAGTGCCAAAGCAGATGGCCTGTTCTTCAGTTCAGCTACAAGGAGCGAAAGTGGGAGGGAGGTGAGAGGGAGAGTGCCTCACAGATCAGATCATGACACTATTGAATGGTCTCCAATCCAGATATCATAGAATCGTATAGCACAGAAGGTGACCATTCGGCCTATCGGGCCTGTGCCGGCTTTTTGAAAGAGTTGTCCAATCAGACCCAATCCCCTGCTCTTTCCCCATGGCCCTGAAAACTTTCTCTTTTCAAGTATTTATCCAATTCCCTTTTCAAATCTATGACTGAATCTGCTTCCACCGACCTTTCAGGCAGTGCATTCCAGATCATAATTTGCTGCATAAAAAACGTTCTTCACATCTTCCCTCTGGTTCTTTTGCCAATTATCTTAAATCTGTGTCCTCTGGTTACCGACCCTTCTGCCACTGGAAACAGTTTCCTTATTTACTCTATCAAAGCCCTTCATGATTTTGAACACCTCTGTTAAATCTCTCCTCAACGTTCCCTGCTCTAAGGAGAAGAATCCCAACTTCTCCCGTCTCTCCACATAACTGAAGTCCCTCATCTCTAGTACCGTTCTAGTAAATCTCCTCTGCACCCTCTCCAAGGACATTTTCACTGAGCTGTTATTAACCTTTTCCTCGACTAATTGGGTCAGTTCAGTACATTGGGTATTCCTAGAAATGGATGTTCACAGCCTCCTGGCTGTCACGGACTCTTGGGGTTTTCTCTTCCACCCCATTCCTGGTGACCTATGGTAACCGCAAGCTAACGAACACTTGATGTCACCATCCAAAGCTTTTCCCATTTTCCAAGGCCTCTGAGTAATGTCACTCCACACAGAATGCAGTTCCAACCCAGCCCAATACATTGCAACACTGACTTAAGTAGAGTTGCATTGAATTTACGGCACAGAAACAGGCCATTGGCCCAACTGGTCTATGCCAGTGTTTATGCTCCACACGAGCCTCCTCTCACCTTACTTCAACTAACCCTATCAGCATAAGCTTCTATTCCTTTCTCCCTCGTAATTAACAAGCTTCCTCTTAAAGGCACCCATGCTATTCTCCTCAACCACTCTTTGTGCTAGCACGTTTCCACGTTCTAACTACTCTCTGAGTATAGAAGTTCCTCCTGAATTCCTTGGATTTATTAGTGACTATCTTATATTTATGTCCTCTAGTTTTGGATTCCCCCACAAGTGCAAACATCTTCTCAACGTCTATCCCATTAAACCCCTTCATAATGGTAAAGACCTCTATTAGGTCACTCTCAACCTTCTCTTTTCTAGAGAAAAGAGACCCAGCCTGTTCAGTCTTTCCTGATAGTTACAGATAGAGTGAGACTGTTGGCTCTGTAGATCTCAGACTATCAGATTCAGAGGTATGTAGGTCCTATGATTCCTCATGTGGTTAGGTCCTAGATCCTGATGGATGTGAGGGGCTGGTTGGTGAAGGCATGATCTTTTTTCACAGGAGGAGGTCTTGTGGGATGAATTTCCAAAGGGGGACAGGGGTTCTCCCGCTTGCCTGACATAACATCAGTGGAACAGCCACAGAGACTCTGCAGAAACGGTGTTTATGGCATTTATCAGGGGCTTAAGTGACTGCCCCGCCTAAGTTAGACCAGACGTGTGGGAGAACTTCCTTGGAAATTCCCCTCCCCTTTGACACTTCCTCATCACCAGTTCCTGCAGGATTGTCACTGAGACTAACGCCCCCATTTTAACCCAGCCTGAACCGTGGAAATGGAGGTGAGCGGGTAGTTAAAATTGCGCGGGAGAGGATTTGCGGTGAATTCCCAGTGCATTAAGTTGGGAGATCAGCCAGTTCTAACCAGGCTGGGGCCTACTTAGGATGCAGAAGTCACAGTCTGATGACGTAATCGGCATCACAAAATTATTTTTAATTCCGGGGACCGGGTGGCCTTCTCAGCGCCTAACCCACTGGCAAAAGCTGGTGGCAATCAGCATCGGACCACAAGAGGCCAAAGGCAAGTGTCTGTTTTCAAATTTTCTTAAGGTTTTCTATGGCTCACGAGGAGCAGGAGTGACCCTCCTGGCCCAACAAGGAAACTTTGGCCAACTATCCCCCGAGCTTTACTTCTCTGGCCGTGATCATCACAGAGCCTCCTCTCTATACTGACTGTGAGGGGGACTGTTTGCTAGGACATTCTGGTGAAGCGGCCTCCTGCCCGATTTTCCTGCCTCCGCCCGCAGGCTCTTGCGTTATTCCCACTGGCTTCGGGCGGGGGACAGTCCAGAGAAATACGGATGAATGCTGAGACTTAAAGCAGCCCGGGCCTCAGGCTCCGCTCTCAGTGGGTGATTCCCGTCCCCCGCTCTCAGTGGGTGATTCCCGCCCCCCTGCTCTCTGTGGGTGATTCTCGCCCCCCGCTCTCAGTGGGTGATTCCTGTCCCCTCCCCTCAGTGGGTGAATCCTGCGCCCGCTCCCCCTCCCCCTCTCAGTGGGTGATTTCTACCCCCCTCTCAGTGGGTGATTCCTGCCCCCCTCTCACTGGGTGATTCCTGCCCCCCTCTCAGTGGGTGATTCCTGCCCCCCTCTCAGTGGGTGATTCCTGCCCCCCTCTCAGTGGGTGATTCCTGCCCCCTTCTCAGTGGGTGATTCCTGCCCCCATCTCACTGGGTGATTCCTGCCCCGCTCTCAGTGGGTGATTCCTGCCCCGCTCTCAGTGGGTGAATCCTGCCCCCCTCTCACTGGGTGATTCCTGCCCCCTTCTCAGTGGGTGATTCCTGCCCCCTTCTCAGTGGGTGATTCCTGCCCCCATCTCACTGGGTGATTCCTGCCCCGCTCTCAGTGGGTGATTCCTGCCCCGCTCTCAGTGGGTGATTCCTGCCCCGCTCTCAGTGGGTGAATCCTGCCCCCCTCTCACTGGGTGATTCCTGCCCCCTCTCACTGGGTGATTCCTGCCCCGCTCTCAGTGGGTGAATCCTGCCCCCCTCTCACTGGGTGATTCCTGCCCCCCTCTCACTGGGTGATTCCTGCCCCGCTCTCAGTGGATGAATCCTGCCCCCCTCTCAGTGGGTGAATCCAGGCTCCCCTCTCAGTGGGTGAATCCTGCCCACCCAGCAACCCTCCTGTCTTGAACTTCTCCGGGTTAAAATCGGGCCTTTTGTCTTCCACAGAAAAATGATTAGGATGTGGAAGGAAACTAAAATATCGGATCATATCGCCAATTCAATTTCGCATCAGCTTCAGTCAGTTGGTAGCATTCTCTTTCTGAGTCAAGCCACAATCCATGATTCCTGTGCACTGCTGAAAAAAAATTGCCAGTTTGAAAATCCCTGTGTTATGAACCACTTTAACATTTATTCAGCAGTATGACCTAAATGAAAACAGCAAACCCTGAACAACATTTAGACTTTACACACAAAAGTCCGATTTCAAGTATTAACTGCTGTCGGAATTAAATTTGGCAATGAATTCTATATAATAGTAGTGAATGGGAAATGGTTTAATCCATTAGGAATGACTGGGAAGGACATTGGTCCATTGAAAGTGAATGGGAAGTGGTTTGGTCCGTTGGGAGTGAATGCAAAGTGATTTGGTCTATTGGGAGCAAATGGGAAGGGTTTGCTCCATTGGGAGTGAATGGGGAGGATCACTGCATTGTGTTTCTGTACACTGGGAGTCAATAGGAGCAGTTGTTTTTCCCGGGACTGGGTGCTACTAATAATTACAATGAGAGTATTCCTTAATTCAGTTATGTGAGTGGCATTAAGTCAGAAATTACAGTTGGTGATATTAGTCAGAAAACATTTAACGCAGTCATATTAAACAATTCTCTGTCCACTACTATAGTGTAGGTACTGTTTATTTTGGGTAGGTTAATACTGCTGCTATATGAATAGAAAGAAGAATGTCATATGGACACAATATTGGCTCATCCATTGATAGTGTTCCTGACTCCCTACCTCTGACAGTCACACAAGCTGATGGAAGGTGTTGGGCAAGCTAGCCACACCAACAGGAATACTGAGCTTTAGTCACTCAGCGCTTACCTAACACTCAGATATCTACCTGCAAAGCTCTGCCAAACTATTACAATCTTTGCTATTTTGTTAGTTGATCTCTCTCAGTTTCATGAGAAAAATGGGGTGCTGTCTTGTTTATTTCCTTCCTTGCCGACATTTTAACCATATACTTCCTTAATTCCAATTTGGAAAAAATCAACTGGCCTGCCCCTTTAAGTTGCTGCAAGTCTTTCAATTTGGCAGCAGCATGTTATTTGCTGCCCTCCAAAGGGCAATCCACCAATCACAGGCAGCTTTCACAACGGAGCTCATCCAGTGTTCAAATTGGGCTGACTGCTGAACTAGGTGAAAGGTCAAGAAGTTGCATTCTTGGACCACTCGATTTCTTCGACCTCTTGACTTCTCCATGGCTGATTCAATTTCCCAGAGCCAAAGAGGGTGTAATATTACCCAACATGCCCAGTGGGTTTCAGGTCAATTCCTCGTTTTACACTCACAGCCCGACGTCAAGGGAGCGTAAGATCGGGCGTCCGACCCATTGCCCCCTAAGAAGGTCAGAGTGGGGCAGTGACAGCGCACTGTCCGAGGCCTGTGCTAGTTATACCGGCTCGGTCTGCTACTCATTAACTAATGTGTATGTGTGTAGACCAAGTTAAGACGTCGTAAGTCGCAGGCTGTAAAATCGAGGGCTAATTTAGAAAAAACAGATGTGAGTGGAGATTGAAAATGATGTAATGCATTTTTTTTTGATTAAGTTGATCAAGTGGTGCTCTGCGCTGAGAGGGGCCGGACACCTTTCCTGGGCAATAAAAGATTTACTAGGTAACACCAGCAGGCAATTTTATGATGTAATAAAGAAAGGATTGCTTTCTGTTTAATGTTCTCTTCAGGCTGTTGATTTCATCACGTTGAGATGTGAGGTAATAGTGTGTGTGTGTTTGCGCAGGTCATGTGTAATGTCTGAAAAATCTCTGCCCTGCAACTCTAACCTACTTTTTCCTTTTATCAGAGACTCACAGACTCTGCAATGTATTTCCTCCAGCACTTTCTGTCTTGCCGGCGTGGGTTTTCCATGGGACTTTCGGAGGTCCAGGAACGGTCAGGCACGGTCCAAGGTGCGGTAGAGGCATCATCCTCCCAGCTCTCTGTGCCTGCCGTTTGAGAGATTTAGAATAGCGTCTCTCGAGCTGTTTACAAGTGGACTGCCTTGTGGCTTTAGTGACCTGACGCCGTCAAGATCAGAAATGAGATTTAAGATCGAAAAGAATGAAGCAGATTACGGACTCACACACGGAGTCCAGTGCCCATCTCTTATACCATCCGTGCTTATCACGGGCAGTTGCCTGTGGCGGCCCCAACCTACGAGAGACCATCAGCAGCAGGTCGGCCATAAAAGGAGCGGCGAGCGGCGGCCATGGGCAGTGTGGCAGCGTACCACTGCAAGGTACAGCGTGAGCTGGTGCAGGAGGGCGACGGCAGCGAAGACAGACGCCATCAAGGTCCAGGCTGGTGATCGAAGCGTGGGCAGGTACAGCAGGAGCGGCGAGGTCGGGGCGAAGGAGCGGTGCGAGAATGTAGAGGGACGTGATCGGGGCCCAGGAGAGGCGCGAGTTCGGGGCCAGAAGAGGCGTGGGCCCAGGGGCAGCACGGGCCAGCCCACACTGCGATACGTGTGCGCACTGGGTTCGTGCAGCAGAGCTGGTCTGGACCAAGACGTAGCTCTGTCGAGCCCGTGTGGTGGCTGGGGTGCAACGGTCACCACACGTTAAAAAAATCCACGCACAGGCATCTTCCACCCTTGAGGATGTAGTTCGGGATCTGGAATATTAGATGCTTCATTAAAACATCTGTGAAGTCATCCTTTTTCGACGTGGAAGCAAGCCATCATCATAGGGACTGCCTATGATGATGATGATCACCACAGGAGTCAAATACAAAGAGTCGCTTGTAAAGTATTAAACACGCCGGCTATTCAATAATTGCCTGATTAAAACTGATTGAAGCTGCCCGAAACCGTCCCTTTCCCACTGCCTCCTGTGCCTATTAACAATGCGAGCAGCTGATGGAGATAACAGGCAGCTTCAAGCAGATGGTTCTACCGTCCACGTGTACAGCGGGCAAATCGTGTCAGCTCGAACACCCCCGCTATATACAGTGGGGACTGCAACTATTTCAGGCGGGAGCAGACCCTTGATCCACATTGCCTATCTAACCACAGTATTCCCATGGTGTATTTCCAATAACCCTAAATCCCCTTTGTTGACGAGAACTGTTTCTAAGAGCGAGATACATTAAAATAAACCCAACTTTTAATCCATCGTGAGTGAATCCAGCAGGAATACCTAGAGCGCATTGCAGCAAAATAACTTTCAGCCTCTCATTCTCGACTGGATTCAAACCTGGGTTCAAGAAGTCAAAGGTTAGCCTGCTAACCACACTCTCTAAAACAGAAACTTCAACTGCTGCCATTGTATCTAATACTCCACTGTGCTTCTGCAGCACAGCAATAGCACAATAACAGTACAGTAACAGCACAGCTATATCACAGTAACAGTACAGTTACATAGGATTACATAGGATATATGGCACAGAACAGGCCATTCGGCCCAACCAGTCCATGCTGATGTTTATGTTCCACTCGAGCCTCCTCCCGACTTTCATCATCTAACTCTAACAGCATAACCCACTATTCCTTTCTCCCTCATATGCATATCTAGCCTCCCTTTAAATGCATCTATACTATTCGCTTCAATCACTCTCTGGATCGAAATGCTTCTTTTGAATTCCCTATTTGACTTGTAACAGCAGTAACAGCACAGTAATAGTGCAGCGACAATACAGTAACAGCAAAGTAACAACAGTAATAGCACAGTAACAGTACCGTAAAGACACGCCAACAATGTTCCCTTTAAGCTGCACGGCCACGTAGCGACCAGGGATCCTGCTCAGCCATTGAGCAGACATTTAAACTGAAAAAAAACCGCATATGGCCAGACATTTGAATGGGCCACGCGACCCAAAAAAGATTTCTGAGTAACATTGCATGGCAATAGTGCAGTAACACTACAGCAATAGCAAAGTAACGGTACAGTAATAGCACAGTAACAGCACAGTGATAGCACAGTTACAGTTCAGCAATAGTACAGTAACAATACAGTAATCGATCAGTAACAGTGCTATTCATATACTGTTACTGTACTACTACTGTGCTGTTACTGGAGTGTTAATTTGCTATTGCTGCATTATTACTGTTATGTATATAATAACTCGATATACTGAATACTATAAACTCATTCAGGTGTAAACCTGGCTCAACTTTATTTGGGCCCAAAGTGCCCACATTATTTGCTGTATATACCTGGCCCACACATACGTGCGCACAGCCTAATGACCTCCGACAGTGGCGCCCCTTGGTGGCTAGTAACTCCAAGCATGCATACATGACAATTACTGTGTGTACTGTTACTCTAATGTGAGTCCATGGTACACTATCACTCTAATATGAATCAGTGTGAGCCATACAGACCACATGTTCCCACATTCATGTCTTCATTTCTGGTGAACAAAGGTGCAGGTGGCCCGACTGCAATGACCCTGTGGGTTCCCACTCCTGATCCAAAAGCAGTGAAAGTGCACAATATCGGGTGAGAACTCAATCAGACTCCGCTGAGAAGTCCAACACTCACACATTTTAAAAAAAAATGATTTGTAAGACTCAGAAGGAAGTAACTGAGAGACAGAGCAGAGAAAAAACACAACGCAGACAGAAGGAGATAGTTCAGATGTTCTGAGATCATCTGCATGATTCAGGGTGGCTGGACAAGGAGCTCAGGGTGGCTGGGAGTCACCGGCTAATCAGCCATTGTAGTGGAAGGTGTCCCGTGCCTGTGGAATCGGACCTTAAAAGGAGTCAACACCTTCATAGGACAATAGGAACAAGAGTAGGCCATTCAGCCCCTTGAGCCCGCTGCAGCATTCAATCAGATCATGGCTGATCTATACTGCCTTTGTTCCATATCCCTTTATACCCTTATCTAACCAAAATCCACCAATCTCAGCCTTGAAAATTTCAATTCGCTCAGCATCCACGGGATTTGGGGAGGGCGGGGGTGGCATGGGGAGCTGGGGAAGAGAATTCCAGATTTCCACTACTAAAGAAGATAATAAAAGATGATGATTTTCCACTGTACTCTCGGAGCACGTATTGTGACTATCCAACCATGAATGGACAGAGAGTCTAGACTGGGGGTGGGGAAGCAGCATGCTCTTTCCTGATATACAGGAGTGTGGAAGTGGGAATCCCCTAACCCCTTGTATAGAAAGCTCCATTCATGCACTTCCTGTAAGTGTCTTCCTTTGCTCCTGTACATTTACTTTTGTTAGGCGAGGGTATTAAGGATTACGGAACCAAAGCGGGTAGATGGAGTCAAGATACAGACTAGCCATGATCTAATTGAATGGCGGAACATGCTCAAGGGGCTGAATGGCCTACTCCTGTTCCTAATGTTGCTGATGGTTCTCCAAATGTTTAAGCACTTCAGGCAGTGAAACCAGTGACGGAAAGCGATTGATGAAAGGATTGTCTAGTGGAAACATCTTTTTGGCACTAACACAAAAATGTTCCTTCAGCACGGCCCTTGGACCATATCTGATTGAGATTTAAATGGAAGTTTCGGTGACTCCCGGCCGCTTGTCCAGCCACCCTGAATCATGCAGATGATCTCAGAGCATCTGAACTATCTCCTTCTGCCTGCGGTTATGTTTTTTTCCAATGCTCTGTCTCTCAGTTACTGTGAATTCCTTCTGAGTCTTATAAATATTTTTATTAATATTGAATGACAACCTCTCATTCAGAAATGCAGCACGATTGTGCAACCCACAGGATTGCCATTTGAGGAATTTGCTCGGTCGGAGTTGAGTAATGTAGATTGCAATGTCAGATTGCGATTCTGGAGTTTCGCTCAATTGCTTGCGGGAGGGGGATATTGCACAGAACTTTCTTTTCAACACCACCTGCCTCAATCCAAATTGAACATTGAACATTAAACGGACTGGGCTGGATTGACCTGTTTAAAGTCCTTGCATTCTTCTCTCAATATTATTGCTAAAGAAAATAAATTGTAGGGCAGGAATATATTAGCTGAGAAATTACTATCAGTGATATTAATGGATAAAATAAACGCTCATATACATAGATCTGCTGTCTTGGTGCAGGCATTCAATGGTTTATCTTAAATGAGTTAGAACCTCTACCAAAATAGGGAATGAAGGAGTGTTATAGAAAGGCTTTAGATATTCAGCCGCTAACATCACAATGAGTTATTTCCAGACTACTGTCGTGAGTGCTCAAAAGAGCATCTCGGTATGTTTATTGATAATAACCACAAGCCTATTTATCCAACACTCGTCTGCTGGAGACAGTGTAGAGGTTTATGTCACAGGCCTGATGTTGAATCACAATTATTATATTGCACCTTGCTCACTGTAGTGTCAGCCCTGACTCAGTGGTAGCACTTTCTACTCTGAGTCATAAGGTGTGGGTTCAAGTCTCATTCCAGAGACTTGAGCACAAAATCTAGACTGACACTTCAGCGCAATTACCGAGGGAATGCTCGGAGGTACTGTTTCTCGGATGAAACAATAAACCGAGGCCCCCATCTGCTCTCTCAGATTGACGCAAATGATCCCATGGCACTATTGGAAGAAGAGCAGGGGAGTTCTTCTTGATGTCCTGACCGTCATTTACCCCTCAACCAACATCACTCTCTGGTTATTATCTCATTGCTGTTTTTGGGAGCTTGCTGTGCGCAAATCAGGTGCCACGTTTCCTACATTACAGCAGTGACTGCACTTCAAAAGTATTTCTTTGGCTGTAAAGCGTTTTGGGACATCCTGAGGTCGTGAAATTTGCTATGTAAATATAAGTCTTTCTTTCACTCACAGCCTACTCAAGAGCTAAGGCTAGAGCACTCAAATAGTGCATCACCTGTACACTCACAAAATGTTCATAAATAAATGCTCAGCCTATAAATATCAAAAACATAATGATGCCCATCAAACACTGGGCAAACCCCACACAATAACATAACTTTGATCAGCCTTGCTGCATTTCCTCTCAATTGTCTTCAACAAAAGCAAGTGCAGTTCTGTCAGTCTCTGCTCATAATCTGGAGTGCTGGTGTCTAGAATTAACATTTTATCTGAACTCTATCTAATGTATCCATCTTCTATTGAAGGCAGAGGCCCTAAAAGGCCTTAGCCAAACTCACGGCAGTTGATTCCCGGCATGAGTCTCTTTAAAAAAGAAACTTATTTTTCATCTTTCATGACCTCAGGATGTCTCAAAGGGCTTTACAGTCAATTAAATACTTTTGATGTGTAGTCACTGTTGTAATGTAGGAAATGCAGCAGCCAATTTGCTGACAGCAAGCTCCAACAAACAGAAATTTGATAATGACCAGAGAATCTGTTTCAGCGATGTTAGTCAAGGGATAAATATTGGTCAGGACACCGGGGAAAACTCCCCTGCGAATAGGACCATGGGATCTTTAACATCGACCTGAGATGGTAAATGGTGCATTGGTTTGATGTCTCATCTGAAAGATGGCATCTACCAACAGTGCAGCCCTCCCTCAGTACCACACTGGAGTGTCAACCTAGATGTGTTCAAGTCTCTGGAGTGGGGCTTGAACCCACGACCGACTGACGCAGAGATGGGAGTGGTACCTACTGAGCCAAGATTGCAATTTCTCAAGGCCCCAAACCTTTACTAGGAATTGGTTCAATTACCATCTCTGGTTGGAGTGGCTCCAATGGGAGCCGAAGAATTAAAAACAAAAATATATTTCTTCAGCCTGCTTGGGCCTCCAGAGACCAAGGGGAGATCAGCACTTCTGCAGCAGCCAATACTGACCCACCCTTGCAGGTACCCCACCCCAGCTGTGTAAATGGCCCTGTGCCTGGAGTTTGGGGCCACTCCAGGAGGGGGCTCCACTCTGTTGACCCTCCACCAACCGAGCTGGGCCTAGGAATTTCCAAGCCAGAGTGTCTCAAATGTAGCCTGATCAGTGAGTTACACGGTATTAAAATAGCCTGGTTTAACTTCTAATCAAATAGTCTCAAGATCCATCCCGACAGCAGGTGAGTCCTGTTGACAACTGGCTTCACAGTAACTGAGAACTTGTAATGAATGGCCAATAATTCCACCTCAATCGTCCCCCAATTTCCATCTCTGGCAATTAGGGTTGCCAACACTCCACGATTGCCCTAGGGTCTCTAGGAACCGAAGATTAATCTTTTAGACACTGCTATAAGCAAACTCTGGAGAAAAGTCATAGAGTCATTAAAAACCTATTGTATTTTCTTTTCATTTTCTTTTCATATTTTTATTTATTGGTTATAAAAATATTGGCGATGGGAAAAATGCTGTTTTACTGACCGTCAAGAATCATCCAATCAGATAACAAAGACTTGTGTGAGAAGACCAGGCATCGTGAGGATTGACATGTCAGACAAGCAATGACAAGTGTAGGGGCGGGATGGCTGGAGGTCATGAGATGAAACCTCCAGGAACTCGTCCAATCAGATTTGACAATCCTACTGGTAATGGGCAATCTGCTGCATACACATTTCCTGCTCCTATTCCTGCAGTTTCACATTGATACTGTAATGTATGCTCACAGGTTTGTAGAGCTGTTGAGTTGGGAATGGCTTAGCCAATCACGTGATGTTCACAAGACTCAATAAAACCCCAGCCAATTGGGCTCAGGGGATCCACGACGAGGCAGGTGGTTGTGAACCCGGTGGATGAACTGGTAATGTGTTGTGTGATTGTTAAACCTTTTGCTAATAAACCAACCAGTTCTTAATAGCAATGTGTTGCTATGAATTCTTCAGCAAAGAACCCATGAAGCAAATACATTACAGATACGGTCAAATCTATCTGCTTAACCTGGTTAAGCAGGTTGTGGCTAGATGACCAGCTTAGTGTCACTATCAAAAATCACCAGCTCATCAGAAACATAGTGCAATGTCCAGGAAGGAGCGGAGGGGAGGGATGTAGAGTGCTCTTATACAGCCTTTTAAGGCGGCAGCTGGTTATTGGAGCATGTGACTTTTTGGACAGCTGAGTCTGTAATCAGCATGGATTCCCCAATCGACAGCAGGGAGCGGGGAGTCAGGTCAGCAAAGGGTAAAAGCCACAGGTCGTTGATTTGTATTAAGCATTAGTTAACTGTGGTGGGAAGACATCGGAACATTAACATCTGAGCTTTATCTCCTCACTAACTGAGGTTTTCTTTCTCTTAATGGTGGGGTTAGAACCCCAGGCAGTTCTGAATGGCACTTCCTTTAACTGTTCCTTGACCGATGCTTTATTTTCACCGAAGTCTCTGCTCCTCTCCTGCAGTCATTGACCATTTGAGGGGACACAGTTCCACAGGTGCTGGTTGCCCTCCAGTACTGAGCTCAAGTGGCCATTATTCACGCATTAACCGCCAGTGCTGGATTCTCTTCCTATTGGCTGGTTCATGGGGCGGTGGGGTCCTCCAAGCCATGTGACGCTGCAGCTAACCCAGGGCCCTAGTTATACAAACAAAGAGGATTAAAAAAAGACTTGTATCTGTATAGCGCCTTTCACGACCTCAGGACATTCCAAAGACAATAGAGTACTTTTGAAGTGTAGTCACTGCTGTAATGTAGGTAATGCACCAGCAAATTTGCGCATATCAAGGCCTCACAAACAGCAATGTGATAATGACCAGTGATGATGGTTGTGGGATAAATATTGGCCAGGAAACCAGGGAGAACTCCCCTGCTTTTCTTTGAAAAGTGCAGTGGGATCTTTTACATCTACCTGAGAGGGCCGGTGGGGCCTCGGTTGAGCATCTTATCTGAAAGACGACACCTACGACAGTGCAGCATTCCCTCAGTACTGCAGTGGAGGAGTAGCAGCAACACTCATCCTCAATGGGTGACCAACACTGGGAGGGAGGGAAATAGAGTCCTCTTACAACCTTTAAAAGGTGGGAGCTAGTTAAAGGGATATGTGCCTTTTTAGACAGCAAGAACAAAACAATTTCTCATGGAGCGGCAGCCTTAGGTTGGGGTGGGTTAGCAGCAGGAAGGGCTCCATACATCTGTGGAGATTTTGCTGCAAAGCAATGATTGCCAGGAACTGAGGCAGGAGCAAGGTTCCTGGAGCTGCCATTGCAACATGCACTTCCTTAACAACTGCCCCACAGTGCAGGAAGAGATTCACTGATCTTACAAGGTTGGCTAAGGTAAGTCATGATTATGGGCCCAAGTCTCGGGCCGCGCCTAGAAAGGCGCAGCCCCGACCTGGACGGCTGTTTTTCACGCCATAAAGTGCGCCTAAAAAAATACTTACAGATTCTCCGGCTCCCTGCAGGCCCTCTGGAGTCGGGCGCGGTGCAGCACGAGCTATGGGGGGGCAGAGCTAGGTCCCTGCGCTGAAAACAATGCCGGGACCTACTGCACATGTGCGCTACAGTGGCCGTGCATGTGAAGTAGTTCCAGGCGCCCAAAACTGTGTGGGAGGGGCCCGAAGCACGCAGCCCCGAGCCTTGGCCAAATGGCCTCACTGGGGCTGCGTGCATAAGGCTGCCTCCCACACCCAGCTCCTGCGTCCTCCCGACCCGACTCGACCTCCCTCCGCACCCCCCCCCGACCCGACCCGACCCGCGGTCCCGACCCTGACCCGCGCTCCCCCCGACCCGACCCGCGCTCCCGACCCGACCCAACGCCACCTACCTGTAAATCTGGTGCTGGGGACGGGCCCTGCCCAAAGTCTTGGGCCCGGCCGGGCCCGGCCCGTTCAGCCTCCCTCCCCCTTCTCCTTCCCCCCCCCCCTTCTCCTTCCCCCACCTTCTCCTTCCCCCCCACTTCTCCTTCCCCCCCTTCTCCTCCTCCCCCCTTCTCTTCCCCCCCCCTCTCCTTCCCCTCCCTTCTCCTTCCCCCCCCTTCTCCTTCCCCCCCTTTCTCCTTCCCCCCCTTTCTCCTTCCCCCCTTTCTCCTTCCCACCCTTTCTCCTCCCCCCCCCATTCTCCTCCCCCCCCCATTCTCCTCCCCCTTCTCCTTCCCCCTTCTCATTCCCCCCCCTTCTCCTTACCCCAGCTTCTCCTTTCCCCCCTTCTCCTTACCCCCCCTTCTCCTTACCCCCGCCTTCTCTCCTTTCCCCCCTTTCTCCTTTCCCTTCTCCCCCACTTCTCCCCCCCTTCTCTTTCCCCTTCTCCCCCCCTTCCCCTTCTCCTCTCCCCCCTTTCCCCTTCTCCTCTCCCCCCTTTCCCCTCCCCCTTTCCCTCCCCCTTTCCCTCCCCCTTCCCCTTCTCCTTCTCCCTCTCCCCATTCCCTTCTCCTCCCCTCCTTCCCCTTCTCCTCCCCTCCTTCCCCTTCTCCTCCCCTCCTTCCCCTTCTCCTCCCCCCTTCCCCTTCTCCTCCCCCCTTCCCCCTTCTCCTCCCCCTCCTCCCCCTTTCCCCTCCCCCTCCCCCTCCTCCCCCTTTCCCCTCCCCCTCCCCCTCCTCCCCCTTTCCCCTCCCCCTCCCCCCTTTCCTCTCCCCCTCCTCCCCCTTTCCCCTCCCCCTCCTCCCCCTTCTCCCCCTTTCCCTCCCCCTCCTCCCCCTTCCCCCTCCCCTCCTCCCCCTTTCTCCTCCCCCTCCTCCCCTTCCTCCTTCCACCTTCCCCTCCCCCTCCCCCTCCTCCCTCCTCCCCCTTCCCCTCCCCCTCCTCCCACCCCTCCTCCCACCCCTCCTCCTCCCACCTCTTCCTCCCCCTCCTCCCCTCCTCCTCCTCCCCCCTCCCCATTCCCCCTCCCCATCCCCCCTCCCCCCTTCCCCTTCTCCTCCCTTCCCCTTCTCCTTCCTTCCCCTTCTCCTCCCCCTCCTCCTCCTTCCCCTCCTCCTCCCCCTTCCACTTCTCCTCCCCCTTCCTCTCCCCTTCCCCTTCTCCTCCCCCCTTCCCCTTCTCCCCCTCACCCTTCTCCTCCCCCCTTCCCCTCCCCTTATCCACCCCTCCTCCCCCCTTCTCCTTCTCCTTCTCCTCCCCCTCCCCCTTCTCCTCCCCCTCCCCCTTCTCCTCCCCCTCCCCCTCCCCCTCCCCCTCCTTCCCCCTTCCCCTCCTTCTCCTCCCCCCTTCCCCTTCTCCTCCCCCCCTTCCCCTTCTCCTCCGCCCCTTCCCCTTCTCCTCCCCTCCTCCCCCTCCTCCCCCTTCTCCTCCCCCTCC